>NW_028115075.1:0-130000 GCF_964273445.1 Streptopelia decaocto
AATCACTTGTAAATCACCCCAATCAGGATTCTGCATTTTAATTATCATCTTAATTATTGCAACCTTATCTGGATCTTCCCAATAAGGACCAGCCGATTGCTTTCAGATTACTAAATCCCCTGGCGAAAACAGAACTTTTACATAGACTGGTTCCCCCCCACACCTACTGCTTGCCGCAGGGGTGCTATTACGTTTGGTGATCCCCCCCGCTTCATCCCCCGCGGGCGGCGAGCCCGGAGGAGAGGAGCTGTAGCTCCAGCTCTAGCAGCCGCCGCTCCCCGCCTTTTCACCGCTTTAGCAGACACTCAGCTTTTCACCTTTTTTTTTTTTTTCCTCCGCAGTTTATCAAGGAGAAGCTGCCGGGCACAGGTTTAGGCTCCTTTTGCCCTTTTCTCTCTTCATTTAATTCCTGCGATTATAAACTTTATATGTAATTCCAATTAGCTGAACAATAGTTACATCTCTCAGCTCCTACCTTTTGTAACTTCTTACAGATGTCAATAAACAGCACATTAAGCATCAATCCCTGACATTAATTTTAGATCCAAATCAGTCTATCCACAGAACAACACTAACTGCAATACAGCTAACTCAATTTACTTTCATGTGTACAGATGCATCTGAAGGGGAGCAAGGTGGCACTTTAGTAACGGAACCGGTTCTTATTTTGTAATTATTTCCCCAAACAAATTCTTTTGGTACCAAATATAAACATACAAACTAAAATACTGAGCTCAGACACGCAAACCGAATACCGAGTTCAAATATGCAAACAGATCACAGTTACACTTCTTTTTATGCATAAACTGTCCAAACCCAGCCTCCTTCTAATGTTTCAGAAAGCAATTTGACGGCGATACGTTTGAATTGGACATATCAACACAGAAGGATACAGATAACTAACACAGAAAGACAACACAGGTAACTTTACCAGAACAACAGTAAACAGGATCAAATCACCGGTTTCAACAGTAAATACAGATTAAATCACCAGAACTACAGACCAGGTGCTGAGCAGCACAAATAACCAGACCAGGTGCGCACAAATAACCAGACCAGGTGCGCACAAATAACCAGAGCAGGTGCCGAGCCTGCGGCACAAATAACCAGACCAGATGCGCACAAATAACCAGACCAGGTGCGCACAAATAACCAGACCAGATGCCGAGCCTGCGGCACAAATAACCAGCCCAGGTGCCGAGCCTGCAGAGGTTTCCCTCTGTCTGACGGACGGCTGCCTAGGCAATACCCCGGGAGCTCCCTGCCCAACCGAGCGTGGCTTTCGCCGCGTCTGACCGGCAGGCTACCAGATGCCTGACCAGCAGGCTACCAGACCAGGTGGGTACCCACTAATCCAGATAAAGCACCTTCTTACCAGTCAGAGGTCCGTCGTGAGCAGCAGAGGGTCGGTCGCGTCTGATGCACTCCCAAAAATACCTCGGTGCTAGCCGGAGCAGGATCGAGACGCGATCCGCCTCGCAGCCCACGATGTCCCCAGCTGGGTCGCCAAAAATGTTAGCAATCAGGACACATAACCACGGGCGTAGTTCTATGCGGTGCTTTATTTCAGCGCTGGGAAACCAGGGGTTCGCACCCAAAGCTGGCTTCGCTGGTCAGTCTAAGTTACACAGTATTTATACAGTCCATTCACATACATATTCATATATTCATTAAGATATGTAACGATTACTCACTATTGATTACAACATCGATTGCTACATCTTGGAACTATTTTGATCATGTGCAGTGTCCTCACTCTATACGTATTTAGGTTAAGATAAAAGCTAGGTTGTTAAGATAAAGTATACTTGAACGCGATATGCTTGAACATCCTTTCAGGGACAGTTTACAAAACTGATTCATCCTTCCAGGAACATTTTGTAAAACTGGTCCGCTTACTAACAGGGTCACTATGTCACAGAGTCTCAGTGTGACAGTCACAGCGTCTCAGGCAGGGTCACTATATCACAGAGTCTCAGTGTGACAGTCATAGAGTCTCAGTGTGACAGTCACAGAGTCTCAGGCAGAGTCACTATGTCACATAGTATCACTGTGACAGTCACAGCGTCTCAGGCAGGGTCACTATGATGGCACAGAGGCACAGCGTCACAGGCAGGGTCACTATGATGGCACAGAGGCACAGCGTCACAGGCAGGGTCACTATGTCACAGAGTCTCAGGCAGGGTCACTATGATGGCACAGAGGCACAGCGTCTCAGGCAGGGTCACTATGATGGCACAGAGGCACAGCGTCTCAGGCAGGGTCACTATGATGGCACAGAGGCACAGCGTCTCAGGCATGGTCACTATGATGGCACAGAGGCACAGCGTCTCAGGCAGGGTCACTATGACGGCACAGAGGCACAGCGTCTCCAGGCTGTGTCACTATGATGGCACAGAGTCACAGCGTCTCAGGCAGGGTCACTATGATGGCGCAGAGGCACAGCGTCTCAGGCAGGGTCACTATGATGGCACAGAGGCACAGCGTCTCAGGCAGGGTCACTATGATGGCACAGAGGCACAGCGTCTCCAGCAGGGTCACTATGATGGCACAGAGGCACAGCGTCTCAGGCAGGCTCACTATGATGGCACAGAGGCACAGCGTCTCAGGCAGGGTCACTATGATGGCACAGAGGCACAGCGTCTCCGGCAGGGTCACTATGATGGCACAGAGGCACAGCGTCTCTGGCTCGGTGACTATGATGGCACAGAGGAACAGCGTCTCCAGGCAGGGTCACTATGATGGCACAGAGGCACAGCGTCTCCAGGCAGGGTCACTATGATGGCACAGAGGAACAGCGTCTCCAGGCAGGGTCACTATGATGGCACAGAGGCACAGCGTCTCCAGGCAGGGTCACTATGATGGCACAGAGTGTCCTGGTTTTGTTAAAAACAAGTTTCTCTTTCAGTGAATTTTGCCTGTCAGCTAAAGCCTTCATATTAACTGCATTTTCCTGGAGAACCAGACCCATGTTTTGGTAAACCTAGCAATGGAATGCAAACTTATTGATAAGCATGGATGGACATCTCGTGAGAGGGGCGACGAGAAACAAGGGACCAAGAAACTGACCAACTGTGTATAACATTCCATTCACGTGAATACTTCATATAAAAGTGGGAGACCACGAGGATCTCGTCCCTTTTCCTTATGGCTGACATTAGCAGAGGACCTCGCTACTCATCCCTGTGATCTGAGGCCTAGTGAGAGACTGAATCCAGCTCCGCTTGGCTGCAGAGTCCAATCCAGGACTTTGGGTGCCGGCTCTGCAGTTGCTGAGACTTTCAAGATTGGTTTTGTATATTTTGTATTATTTTCTCTATTCTTATTAGTAGCATTAGTAAAACATCTCTAATTTTTCCAACTCTCCTCTCTCTGTTCTTCTTTCCCTCCCAATCGCCCGTCCTGAGTGGGAAGGGGGGAGAGGGAGGGGCAAAGAGGGGGAAGTGGGGGGGAGAGGGGGTTAACAATACATCTGCCAGGGTTTGATTGTCACCCCGCAATCTTAACCCTCCACAGATAATTGGCGCCCAATGTGTGGCAAGAGAAAGGGGTAAAGTTGAAGATTTTTGGCTTTTCTACTGCTCTGACGTACCTTTCAGTTTTCTTGGCACGGTGCCAGCTCATAGAGTTGTGATACTCCACGTCTGTTTGCTTCAGACATTATTTAGTGGTATTAAGGCAAAGTGAATTACACTGATTTAAAGATGTTATGGCATAAGTTGTATCAGTTATTTTCTACATTGTGCTCACTGATTCCATATCTGTGTTGGGCTTTCTTTCTTAATCGGAGTATTCATTATATAACAACAAGGAACTGGACAATGATCATGATGATACTGTGTGGTTTGTCACTGGTTTATTTCATTGTACTGCAGCCGCTAATGAATTTCTACTCGCTTCTGCTTTACCTTGAAAAGCCTCCAGGAGAGATTAAAGAGCAGTACGGCTCTGTGTTTGCTAATTGGTCAAGCGAATCTTTAGAAAGGCTGACTAACAATACTTTCGTTTTTTCGCTAGGAGAGTTCGCAAATGTTTTAGAGAATTTTGAATATCCTTGGAGTTTTGACAGAACTGTGATGGTGTTATCTGGTTTGCTGAATGTGTGTCAGTTTGTGCTTCTGTTAAGAGAAATGGCGTTCAACAGGAGGTTTGCGTCTCTTTGTTGTCCTGAGATTTGCGGTGCGTCTTCGGAAGCTTTAGCAAAAAGCTCTCCTAGCCGCTCGAGGAAGAGCAAAACAGCAAAAACGGCTGCAGCTGCTGCCACTGCCCCCCCGCCAACCGCGGCTTCGCAGGCTGAAGCTCCTACGCAGGCCAAGGCCGATGCTGATAACGTTACTTCTCCAGCCTCACAGGCTAAGGCAGCCCCCCTTTCTTCACACACTGGGCACTGTTGCTGCTGTAACCACAATAATCACTGTGACAATCATTCAGACTCTGGAAATGAATCAAATGATGGTAAACCCATACCAGCATCAGTTGCCGGTTGTAAGAAAGTCACTAGAAAGACTACCCGTGCAGCAGATGATGGCACAGGGCCAACATCAACCCAAGGGCCATCATCATCAGGACAGGGAGGAGATGAAGTGACCACCACTCGGTCCTTCTCTCCAGGTGAGCTGAGAGATCTGCAAAAAGACTTTAGTCGTCGTGAAGGCGAAAATATTTTAACCTGGCTGCTCCGATGCTGGGACGATGGGGCAGGAACAATTGAATTGGAAGGGGGTGAAGCCAGGCAGCTTGGATCTCTGTCAAGAGATTCCACCATTGATAGGGCAATTTCAAGAGAGTCCAATGCCACTACTCTCTGGGCCCGACTCCTGGCAGCTGTGAAAGTAAGATTTCACTACAAGGAAGATTGTATATCCAAGTTAGGGAAATGGAATACTATGGAGAGAGGTATTCAGTTCCTGAGAGAATTAGCTGTGCGAGAGATCATTTATTTTGGACCAAACAGCCAAGAGGGGACAGACCCAGATAGAATCAATTGTACACGACCTCTGTGGCGCAGATTTGTACAAAGTGCACCACCGGCATATGCTCAGTCATTGGCAGGAATGGTCTGGTCAGCTGGAGGTGTACAAGATATTACTGAAGTGACTGAGCAGCTCCGGAACTTTGAGGACAGCCTTGCTGGTTCTCTACGGGCTTGTGTCTCTGCTGTAGAGAAACTGTGTGAAAAATCTGATGACCGGTTTGAAAAGCTATTGCAAGAAATCAAAGAACTCAGAGAAGACACGTACCATTCACGACCTGCACAAACCTGTGTTTCAGCTGTTAGGAAAAGGCGTTTCCAGTCTCGAGAGAGAGGACAGAGGCAGCCCACAAAAAGAGGTTCACTGTGGTTCTTCCTACATGAGCAGGGAGAAAACATGAATAAGTGGCATGGAAGACCTACCTCAGAACTTCAGGAACGAGTACGTGAGATCAAAGGAAAAACTCCTAGGAAGGTGGCTGCTCCAGTTTACAAAAGGAGCAGAAGAGATTCTGATGCTCTTGAAGGAACCTCTAATTCACACCCAGAGACTGTGCAAAACTGAAATTAGAGGTGCCCTGCCTCCAACCAGGTGGAGGAAAGGGATAACAGAGTTTATTGGACTGTACAAATACGATGGCCTGGTACAACACACCCCCAGGAGTACAAAGCTTTAGTGGACACTGGTGCTCAGTGCACAATAATTCCTTCTAATTATAAAGGAACGCAATCCATCAATATTGTTGGAGTGACTGGGGGATCCCAGGAACTGACTGTTGTAGAGGCTGAAATGAGCCTAACTGGAAAAAACTGGCAAAAGCATCCCATTGTGACTGGTCCAGATGCTCCGTGCATCCTTGGCATAGACTACCTCAAGAGAGGGTATTTTAAGGACCCAAAAGGGTATAGGTGGGCATTTGGTATAGCAGCTGTGGACACTGAGAAAATTGAACAGCTGTCTGATTTACCTGGTCTTTCAGATGACCCTTCTGTTGTAGGACTGCTGATGGTTGACGATCAGCAGGTGCCAATTGCTACCACGACGGTGCATCGCCGGCAATATCGCACCAACCGAGACTCTTTGATTCCTATCCAGAAGTTGATCCGTCAATTGGAAAGCCAGGGTGTGATCAGTAAGACTCGCTCACCCTTTAGCAGCCCAATCTGGCCAGTGCGTAAGTCTAGTGACGAGTGGAGACTAACTGTAGACTATCGTGGCCTGAATGAAGTTACGCCACCACTGAGTGCTGCTGTGCCTGACATGCTAGAACTGCAATTTGAACTGGAGTCAAAGGCAGCTCAGTGGTATGCTACAATTGACATTGCTAATGCATTTTTCTCTATTCCTGTAGCAGCAGAGTGCAGGCCGCAGTTTGCTTTCACCTGGAGAGGCATCCAGTACACGTGGAATCGCTTGCCCCAGGGGTGGAAACACAGTCCTACCATCTGCCATGGACTGATCCAGACCACGCTGGAGCAAGGTAAAGCTCCAGAACACTTGCAATATATTGATGACATCATCGTATGGGGCGACACAGCGAAAGAAGTCTTCGAGAGAGGTGAGAGAATAATTCAGATTCTTTTGGATGCTGGTTTTGCCATAAAACGAAGCAAGGTCAAGGGACCTGCACGAGAGATCCAGTTTTTAGGAATAAAATGGCAAGATGGCCGTCGTCAGATCCCAATGGATGTGATCAACAAAATTGCTGCAATGTCTCCACCTACTAATAAAAAGGAGACACAGACTTTCTTGGGCGTTGTAGGTTTTTGGAGGATGCATATTCCTGACTACAGCCACATTGTGAGCCCTCTCTATCGAGTGACTCGTAAAAAGAACCAATTTGAGTGGGGCCCTGAACAACGACAAGCCTTTGAACAAATGAAGCGTGAGATAACTCATGCGGTGGCCCTTGGACCAGTTCGGACTGGACTAGATGTTAAAAATGTGCTCTACACCGCAGCCGGAGATAATGGACTTACCTGGAGCCTCTGGCAGAAAGTACCAGGAGAAACCCGAGGTTGACCCTTAGGTTTTTGGAGTCGAGGATACAAAGGATCTGAGGCCAACTATACTCCAACTGAAAAAGAGATACTAGCAGCATACGAAGGAGTTCGAGCTGCTTCAGAAGTGATCGGTACTGAAGCACAGCTCCTCCTGGCACCTCAACTGCCGGTGCTGAGCTGGATGTTCAAAGGGACGGTTCCCTCTCCACATCATGCGACCGAAGTTACGTGGAGTAAATGGATTGCATTGATCACGCAACGAGCTCGAATTGGAAATCCCAATCGCCCAGGGATCTTAGAAGTGATTACAGACTGGCCAGAAAGCAAAGACTTTGGGATGTCTCCAGATGAGGAGGTAAAACGTGCTGAAGAAGCACCACCGTATAATACTCTTTCAGAGACTGATAAGCAGTATGCACTGTTCACAGATGGATCCTGTCGTCTTGTAGGAAAACATCGAAGGTGCAAAGCTGCTGTGTGGAGTCCCACACGACAAGTTACAGAAGCCACTGAAGGACAAGGTGAATCGAGTCCATTTGCAGAAGTAAAAGCCATCCAGCTGGCTTTGGACATTGCTGAACGAGAGAAGTGGCCAATACTTTATCTCTACACCGACTCATGGATGGTAGCAAATGCCTTGTGGGGGTGGCTACAGCAATGGAAGAAAAGCAACTGGCAGCGCAGAGGCAAACCCATTTGGGCTCCACACTGTGGCAAGACATTGCTGCTCGGCTAGAGAGCCTGCCCGATCACCTGTCCTTAGTGGAAGGGGGAGAGGGAGGGGCAAAGAGGGGGAAGTGGGGGGAGAGGAGGTTAACAATACATCTGCCAGGGTTTGATTGTCACCCCGCAATCTTAACCCTCGACAGATCCACAGAGTAGAAACGTTGCAGAAATCATTTGCAAGGGTATATAATATCTGAAAATCAAATTAGTTTTGGAAAATAAAAAAGCACCATTACAAGTTTTGTTTGTTTGGTTTTTCTCATTCCTTTCTCAGAGGAGCTCTTGGCTTCCAGGAGTCCTGTTAGACGGCTGAACCTGGAGCAGGGAAAGTGTCCAGGGCAGGGCACCAAGACAGGTGTCAGAAATCAGGCAGAAGCTGGAGTGAGAGCAGCGTGACTTGTCACAGATGCAGGAGCAAGGGGCCTAAAATCGAGTTGTTCATGGGCCTGAGCTCCAGAGCTGGAGACAGGTGTCATGAGAAAAGTCCAGAGAGACCTCTGGTCAGAAGCAAACAGCCTGTGTTCCAGAAATTCCCCCAGGGAAAGGCAGCGTGTCCTGTCTGGGTGTGTTGAGCCCCCAGCCCCAGAGGAGCAAGGCAAGAACTTGGTGCTGTTTCTGTGAGTGCCCGCGCTGCTTTCTTTACAGTTCCACAAACCCAGCAGCCACCCCTGGCAGCTGGGGCTCTCCTAAACAAAACACAGGCACATTTTGGTGTGCTGTGAGTCAGAGAAGATGCGCTAGAGGCCCAATGGACATGGGTAACCTCTAGAAGAGCCATGTTCAACAATCAGAACGAGAAAATAGATCCAAATCTTTCTCTTTTTACTGAAAAATGCATACATTCAAAGTCCATGTGTCCCAGAATAGCATTGCAAACATTTTAACTGCATTTGTCCTTTTTAATACTTAGAAATCCTGTTAAACCAATTTAAGGTGGAGTTGGCTTACACTGTCCGGAGCTAATAATATGCTGTTCTGGGCAGTTACACAGTTAAGTATCAAGTTAAACTGCTGTATCTTACATTTTCTTGCATGAGATACAACAAATCTGATCTGCAGGAGTGTCACTAAAATAGGTTTAGTATGATACACCGTAGTGCTTTATCTGCTCTTTCAGAGGAGTAGGTACCCACGCTTTTTCATACTTTCTGTTGTTGCAAGATGCTCTTTTGCCAGGCTTGGCAGAACAGTTTTCCCAAATGTCATAATCTGCCTATTTAATGATCCCCTCAATATGATAAAGATTTCAAAACTGTGCCTGCATGTCTGAACCTGGATTTGATATTCTAGTTCCCTTCTAATAAAATAATGTTCTTCTCTGCAGATGTGCCATTGCAACAGGGTGGCCGAGAAAGGACTCTGCATCCAGCACATCTTCAGGAATCACTCAGAAACCATGAGAATATTTCCCTACCAGTCCATGCTCCACTGATTATAAGCCTCAACAATGCTGAAGATGAAGAGGAGGATGAAGGGGATGATGACAAAGAGAACTGTAAACAGATTATTGTTTCTTTTACAAAGAAGTAGCATAGGGTCTTTTCTACACTTGACAACTGATTTGTTGTAATAACCATGACCTATTTAGAAAAGAGTTGTTGAAGGGTTTTGGAAATAGTTTCTGGCTGATCCCAAAATGTTGGAAGTGGTGGTCACCAGATGTGAGGCATCATTCTAACTCCTGTGAAATGCCTACCTGTATATTTCAATAGCGTTATCATCCACATACCTCTTTTGTATTAAATAAAGTTTCAAGGCACGATGTGAACGGTTTGGATCTCCGGGTCTCTGAGGGCGACAGTAACAAATGTGATCTGTGTGTGGCCAGGAGCTTCCCGTCCACTTGCTCCTCCATTCAGTGCGGTGCTGCAAGAGAGGGACAGAAAAGAAACAGTTAGGACCGGATTAACAACCTCGTCACCCCTGTCCCCAAACCTGCAGGCGTCCTGGGAGCCCTGATCTGTTCTGCTCTTCTCCCTCTCTTTGCTGGAATACTTCACTGCACAAATTTCTGTCATGAACACTCTCTGAACCAGCCTGATGTGTTCACAGTTCCCAGCCCAGCGTCCATTCCTCAAGGTACCTCAGCATTTCCCTTTGAAACCAACCTCAGTGCCATCCCGTCCTGAGCTACCTCAGCATTGCCCACTGCAGCCTCCCGACGCCATCTCCTCCCTGCGGCCCCTCAGCCTTTCCCGCCAAAGCCTCCCCGATGTCCCCCCTCCCTGCGGCCCCTCAGCCTTTCCCGCCAAAGCCTCCCCGATGTCCCCCCTCCCTGCGGTCCCTCAGCCTTTCCCGCCAAAGCCTCCCCGATGTCCCCCCTCCCTGCGGTCCCTCAGCCTTTCCCGCCAAAGCCTCCCCGATGTCCCCCCTCCCTGCGGTCCCTCAGCCTTTCCCGCCAAAGCCTCCCCGATGTCCCCCCTCCCTGCGGTCCCTCGGCCTTTCCCGCCAAAGCCTCCCCGATGTCCCCCCTCCCTGCGGTCCCTCAGCCTTTCCCGCCAAAGCCTCCCCGATGTCCCCCCTCCCTGCGGTCCCTCGGCCTTTCCCGCCCAAGCTCCCCCCGCGCCGTCCCGCCCTCCGGCTCCTCCGCCGCTCCCCCCGTTCCCGGCCCCTCCCCCCCGCCCCTGGCGCCCCCCCGGCGGCCCCGGCCCCGCCCGCGCCGCTCCGCCCCGGCGCTGCCCCTCCCGCTCGTTTCCTCCCTCTGCCCGGTGTCCCCACGGGCTCCCCCTCCGCCCCACGGCCCCGCCCGAGCCCCGCGCAGCGCTCAGCCCGGGGCTCCTTCCCTCACCGCCGCCGCGTGTTTCCCCCTCGGCCCTTTCTCGGCCCGGCCCGGGCCGCGCTGTCGCGGCTGCCTGCCCCTCGCCTTCCTCCTGCCCAAACCAGCCCGTCCCTCCCCCTCCAGCCTCCCCCCTCGCCGGGACCGGGGCGGCCCCGCCCAGTCTCCCCGGTGTCCGCCCGCCCCTCGCTCACCGCCGGCCCCGCCGCTCCTCGCGCGCCGCTCCCGCGCCGCACCGGCGGCACGCGCTCCTCGGCCCGCGCGCTTCTGCAGCGTGGCCCCGCCCATCCCGCGCAGGAGCCAATCCCGTCCGCGCCCGCCCCGGGCCCCGCCCCCCTCACACGGCTGCAGCCTCCTGCTGCTTTAGCTCACACATCTTTCTTCCTTCTCACTGCACGGCAGGTCACACTCACAAACGTTCCGTGCTCGTTGGCGGAAGAATATCTGCGGAAGAATCTACAAACATTACAAAGATACACCACGGCCCACAGCTTTCTGAGCTCTCAGGTCAAAGTTCCTGTAGATACCCATGTTTCAATGAACAGACACCACCAGCAGAGCTGCCGCCTCTGCCGGCTTTGTTCAGAAACAGTGACAACACCAGCAAACACATTGGCAGCCGGTGCTTTGACCAGGGAAGGTGGGATCTACAAAAGTCTGATTGAACCAAACAGCCTGAGGTCTTGATCGAGCTGCACATCTGCCAGGAATGCTGAAATGCAAGAGTTTGCTCCTGCAATATTCCACAATGAACAGCCGCTCCATATCCAGTATCATCTCAAAGTTCCAAACCAGTACATTAAAAAGCTGTCACTAGGTATTAGAAGGCCACTGCAAGATCGTATTGCGTTTTGAATTCAACAATAATTTTTCAATAAACCAACACCCAAACAGTTTCTGCAGCCTGTTGCTCATCCTCCTGTTCATTCATTAGCACTGCAGCAATCAGTTTTTATACGACGTGTCAGCAGAGGCGTTTGAAAAACCCCAACAAAACTTATTGAAGCCCACGGACCCCCCGGCCTCCCTGCCCCCCCACCCTGAGCCCCACGATCAGCGCTTGGTGCGGGAGAGGAGCACAGCTGGACAGACAGAACCAGAAATGCGACTGCGGGAGGAGGAAACACCAAGGTAGGTCCAGCTGCCTTAACATCCCAATCTGATGTCTGCAGAACAAAGCACGTCACCCTCGGCATTGGAGACGCAAAGCTGCTCTGTACGTGTCTGATCCTCACACGGCCCAGTGGTTCTCAAGTCCGCTGAGCTCCACTGCGCAGCCGCCCCGCGGCTGTATCTGGGATGGTGTATCTGGGATGCTGTATCTAGGATGCTGTATCTGGGATGCTGTATCTGGGATGCTGTATCTGGGATGCTGTATCTAGGATGCTGTATCTGGGATGCTGTATCTGGGATGCTGTATCTAGGATGCTGTATCTGGGATGCTGTATCTGGGATGCTGTATCTGGGATGCTGTATCTGGGATGCTGTATCTAGGATGCTGTATCTAGTATACTGTATCTGGGATGCTGTATATAGGCTGCTGTATCTGGGATACTGTATCTGGGATGCTGTATCTAGGATGCTGTATCTAGGATGCTGTATTTAGGATGCTGTATCTAGGGTGCTGTATCTGGGATGCTGTATCTAGGATGCTGTATCTGGGATGCTCTACCTAGGATGCTGTATCTGGGATGCTGTATCTAGGACGCTTGATCTGGGATACTCTATCTAGGATGCTGCATCTAGGAATGTGTATCTAGGGCCCTGCATCTGGGATACTGTATCTGGGATGCTATATCTGCAATGCTGTATCTAGGATGCTGTATCTGGGATGCTGTATCTGGGATGCTGAATTTGGGATGCTATATCTAGGATGGTGTATCTAGAATGCTGTATCTCGCATGTTGTATCTGGGATACTGTACCTAGGATGCTGTATCTGGCATACTGTATCTGGGATACTGTATCTGGGATACTTTATCTGGGATACTTTGTCTAGAATGCTGTATCTGGGATGCTGTATGTGGGATGCTGTATCTAGGTTGCTCTATCTGGGATGGTGTATCTCGGATGCGGTATCTGCGATGCTGTATATGGGATACTGTACGCATAGATTTGACCAAACAGGGACCCAGGCGTCCGGGCCCCATAGATTTGATATAGAAGGGACCCAGGCGTCCGGGCCCATAGATTTGATATAGAAGGGACCCAGGCGTCCGGGCCCCATAGATTGCACTCAGGAGGAACCCAGGCGTCCGGGCCCCATAGATTTGACAAACAAGGGACCCAGGCGTCCGGGCCCCATAGATTTGATGGATGAGGGACCCAGGCGTCCGGGCCCCATAGATTTGACCAAAGAGGGACCCAGGCGTCCGGGCCCCATAGATTTTGCCGAGGAGGGACCCAGGCGTCCGAGCCCCATAGATTTGAACGGGGAGGGACCCAGGCGTCCGGGCCCCATAGATTTTGCCGAGGAGGGACCCAGGCGTCCGGGCCCCATAGATTTGACCGAGAAGGGACCCAGGCGTCTGGGCCCCATAGATTTGACTGAGGAGGGACCCAGGCGTCCGGGCCCCATAGATTTTGCCGAGGAGGGACCCAGGCGTCTGGGCCCCATAGATTTGACTGAGGAGGGACCCAGGAGTCCGGGACCCCATAGATTTGACCAAGAAGGGACCCAGGCGTTCGGGCCCCATAGATTTGACCAAAAAGGGACCCAGGCGTCCAAGCCCCATAGATTGCACTGAGTAGGGACCCAGGCATCCGGGCCCCATAGATTTGAATGAGGAGGGACCCAGGCGTCCGGGCCCCATAGATTTGACTGAGAAGGGACCCAGGCGTACGGGCCCCATAGATTTGACCAAGAAGGGACCCAGGCATCCGGGCCCCATAGATTTGGTAGCGACAGGACCCAGGCGTCCGGGCCCCATAGATTTGAACGGGGAGGGACCCAGGCGTCCGGGCCCCATAGATTTGACCGAGAAGGGACCCAGGCATCCAGGCCCCATAGATTTGACGTATGAGGGACCCAGGCGTACGGGCCCCATAGATTTGACCGGGGAGGGACCCAGGCGTCCGGGCCCCATAGATTTGACCGAGGAGGGACCCAGGCATCCGGGCCCCATAGATTTGACCAAGGAGGGACCCAGGCGTCCGGGCCCCATAGATTTGACAAAGGAGGGACCCAGCCGTCCGGGCCCCATAGATTTGAACGGGGAGGGACCCAGGCGTCCGGGCCCCATAGATTTGACCGGGGAGGGACCCAGGCGTCCGGGCCCCATAGATTTGACTGAGGAGGGACCCAGCCGTCCGGGCCCCATAGATTTGGTAGCGACAGGACCCAGGCGTCCGGGCCCCATAGATTTGAACGGGGAGGGACCCAGGCGTCCGGGCCCCATAGATTTGACCGGGGAGGGACCCAAGCGTCCGGGCCCCATAGATTTGACGTATGAGGGACCCAGGCGTCCGGGCCCCATAGATTTGACAAAGGAGGGACCCAGCCGTCCGGGCCCCATAGATTTGACCAAGGAGGGACCCAGGCGTCCGGGACCCATAGATTTGATATCGAAGGGACCCAGGCGTCCGGGCCCCATAGATTTGACGTATGAGGGACCCAGGCGTCCGGGCCCCATAGATTTGACACAGGAGGGACCCAGGTGTCCCAGCCCCATAGATTGCACTGGTGAGGGACCCAGGCGTCCCGGCCCCATAGATTTGACCGGGGAGGGACCCAGGCGTCCGGGCCACATCGATTTGATAGCGAAGGGACCCAGGCGTCCGGGCCTCATAGATTTTATCAAGGAGGGACCCAGGCGTCCGGGCCCCATAGATTTGACCGAGAAGGGACCCAGGCGTCCGGGCCCCATAGATTGGACAAATAAGGGACCCAGGAGTCCGGGCCCCATAGATTTGACGTATGAGGGACCCAGGCGTCCGGGCCCCATAGATTTCATAGCGAAGGGACCAAGGCGTCCGGGCCCCATAGATTTGAACAAAGAGGGACCCAGGCGTCCGGGCCCCATAGATTTGACCAATAAATGTCCCAGGCGTCCGGGCCCCATAGATTTGACAAACAAGGGACCCAGGCGTCCGGGCCCCATAGATTTGACCAAAGAGGGACCCAGGCGTCCGGGCCCCATAGATTTGACCAAAGAGGGACCCAGGCGTCCGGGCCCCATAGATTTGACCGAGAAGGGACCCAGGCGTCCGGGCCCCATAGAATGGACCGAGGAGGGACCCAGGCGTCCGGGCCACATAGATTTGACCGAGGAGGGACCCAGGCATCCGGGCCCCATAGATTTGACCAAGGAGGGACCCAGGCGTCTGGGCCCCATAGATTTTACAGAGAAGGGACCCAGGCGTCCGGGTCCTATAGATTGTAATGGGGAGGGACCCCGGCGTGCGGGCCCCATACATTTGACAAATAAGGGACCCAGGCGTCCGGGCCCCATAGATTTGACCGGGGAGGGACCCAGGCGTCCGGGCCCTATAGATTAGACTGAGGAGGGACCCAGGCGTCCGGGCCCCATGGATTAGACTGAGGAGGGACCCAGGCGTCCGGGCCCCATAGATTTGACCAAGTAGGGACCCAGGCGTCCGGGACCCATAGATTTTACAGAGAAGGGACCCAGGTGTCCAGGCCCCATAGATTTGAACAAGGAGGGACCCAGGCGTCCGGGCCCCATAGATTGTAATGCGGAGGGACCCAGGCGTCCGGGCCCCATAGATTGTAATGCGGAGGGACCCAGGCGTCCGGGCCCCATAGATTTGACAAAACATGGACCCAGGCGTCCGGGCCACGTAGATTTGACCGAGGAGGGACCCAGGCGTCCGGGCCCCATAGATTTCAATTGGGAGGGACCCAGGCGTCCGGGCCCCATAGATTTGACAGAGGAGGGACCCAGGCGTCCGGGCCCCATAGATTTGACTGAGGAGGGACCCAGGCGTACGGGCCCCATAGATTTGACTGAGAAGGGACCCAGGCGTCCGGGCCCCATAGATTTGACCAAAGAGGGACCCAGGCGTCCGGGCCCCATAGATTTGACCAAAGAGGGACCCAGGCGTCCGGGCCCCATAGATTTGACCAAAGAGGGACCCAGGCGTCCGGGCCCCATAGATTTGATCGAGGAGGGACCCAGGCGTCCGGGCCCCATAGATTTGACCAAGAAGGGACCCAGGCGTCCGTGCCCCATAGATTTGGCAGCGACAGGACCCAGGCGTCCGGGCCCCATAGATTTGATATAGAAGGGACCCAGGCGTCCGGGCCCCATAGATTTGAACAAGGAGGGACCCAGGCGTCCCGGCCCCATAGATCGCAGTGAGGAGGGACCCAGGCGTCCGGGCCCATAGATTTGAACGGGGAGGGACCCAGGCGTCCGGGCCCCATAGATTGTTCTGGGAAGGGACCCAGGCGTCCGGGCGCCATAGATTTGATCGGGCTGCTGCACCAGCCCGAGGCCACGCCTCCACCTGCCGAGACACGCCCACATGCCCATACAGTGAGCGTGACCACGCCCCGCAAGCCCCGCCCCCTTAGCGCCCAAAGCCCTCCCCCCGCTCCTCCCGCCATTGGCCGCCGCCAAAGCCCCGCCCCCCGCGCCGCGTGGCGCTGTTTACCCGCGCGCCGGCTCCCGCCCCCGCCTTCCCCCCCCCCCCCCCCCCCATTTCCCGGTTACCGGAGCCGAACACACGCGCGCAGGACACGGCGGGCGCCAGGGCGCACGCGGCGCGGTAGGCGGGGTCCCGCGCGTGCTCCCGCTCCACGCGCAGCGCGTACAGCGACAGCGCCGCCATCGCCGCCCTTCCCATTGGTCCGCCCCGCCCCGCCGCGCCCGCCGATTGGGCCAAAGCTCCCGCCGCTCCTCCCACTGCCCCGCGCGATGATTGGCCGGTGCGCCCGCCGCACCCCCCCACCCTCGCCGAGGCGGCCCGCACGTTGATTGGCCGGCCGCCGCGCCCCGCCCCGGCGCGGCCGCGGGGTCTGCTGGGAACTGTGGACAGGGACGCACGGACAGGGACACACGGACACACGGACAGGGACACACGGACACACGGACACACGGACAGGGACACACGGACAGGGACACACGGACAGGACGCACGGACAGGGACACACGGACAGGGACGCACGGACAGGGACACACGGACAGGACACACGGACAGGGACACACGGACAGGACAAACGGACACACGGACACACGGACAGGACACACGGACAGGGACGCACGGGCAGGGACACACAGACAGGGACACACGGACACACGGACAGGACACACGGACACACGGACACACGGACAGGGACACACGGACAGGGACACACGGACAGGGACACACGGACAGGACACACAGGTACCCACGGGGACGCCCAGAGACCCCCCTGTACCCCCAGACCCACACAGACCCCCAGATCCCCCCCATTGACCCCCAATGACCCCCCCAGACCCCCCTGTACCCCCAGATCCCCCCCTGAGCCCCACAGGGACCCCCCAGCCCCCATTGACCCCCAATGACCCCCCCAGACCCCCCTGTACCCCCAGATCCCCCCCTTAGCCCCACAGGGACCCCCCAGCCCCCATTGACCCCCAATGACCCCCCCAGACCCCCCTGTACCCCCAGATCCCCCCCCTCAGCCACACAGGGCCCCCCCAGCCCCCATTGACCCCCAACCCCTTGTGTTCCCCCCAGGACCCCCATGCGGAGCCCCGCCCCCCCGGCCCCGCCCTCCTGCTGCTGCTCCGTGAGTGGGGGGGATGGGGGGGGGACACACGGGTGACCCCCGGGGGACCCAGGCGTCCGGCGCCGGAAGGGACCCAGGCATCCGGGCGAATTGCCCGCTGGACCAGTCGGACCGGAAGGGGCAATGGCGTCACCGCCCCCAAAATCCTGAGGGCAGCGCCCCCAAAATGAACCCTGGGCGCCTGGGTCCCTCCCGAACTCCTGGGTCCCTCCCGAACTCCTGGGTCCCTCCCGGACTCCTGGGTCCCTCCCGAACTCCTGGGTCCCCTCCCGAACTCCTGGGTCCCTCCCGAACTCCTGGGTCCCTCCCGGACTCCTGAGTCCCTTGGGGCACTCCTGGGTCCCCTCCTGAACTCCTGGGTCCCTCCCGAACACCTGGGTCCTTCCCGAACTCCTGGGTCCTTCCCGAACTCCTGGGTCCTTCCCGACCGCCTGGGTCCCTCCCGAACACCTGGGTCCCCCCTGAACTCCTGGGTCCCCTCCCGAACGCCTGGGTCCCTCCCGAACTCCTGGGTCCCCTCCCGAACTCCTGGGTCCTTCCCGGACTCCTGGGTCCTTCCCGGACTCCTGGGTCCCTCCCGGACTCCTGGGTCCCTCCCGAACTCCTGGGTCCCTCCCGAACTCCTGGGTCCCCTCCCGAACTCCTGGATCCCCTCCCGAACTCCTGGGTCCCTCCCGAACTCCTGGGTCCCCTCCCGAACTCCTGGGTCCCCTCCCGAACTCCTGGGTCCTTCCCGAACTCCTGGGTCCCCTCCCGAACTCCTGGGTCCCCTCCCGAACGCCTGGGTCCTTCCCGAACTCCTGGGTCCCTCCCGAACTCCTGGGTCCCTCCCGAACTCCTGGGTCCCCTCCCGAACTCCTGGGTCCCCTCCCGAACTCCTGGGTCCTTCCCGAACTCCTGGGTCCCTCCCGCACTCCTGGGTCCCTCCCGAACTCCTGGGTCCCCCCTGAACTCCTGGGTCCCCTCCCGAACTCCTGGGTCCCTCCCGAACTCCTGGGTCCCCCCTGAACTCCTGGGTCCCCTCCCGAACTCCTGGGTCCTTCCCGAACTCCTGGGTCCCTCCCGAACTCCTGGGTCCCTCCCGAACACCTGGGTCCCCCCCGAACACCTGGGTCCCCTCCCGAACGCCTGGGTCCTCTCCCGGACGCCTGGGTCCCTCCCGAACGCCTGGGTCCCTCCCGAACTCCTGGGTCCTTCCCGTACTCCTGGGTCCCTCCCGAACTCCTGGGTCCCCCCTGAACTCCTGGGTCCCCCCTGAACTCCTGGGTCCCCTCCCGAACTCCTGGGTCCCCTCCCGGACTCCTGGGTCCTTCCCGGACTCCTGGGTCCCCTCCCGAACGCCTGGGTCCCTCCCGAACTCCTGGGTCCTTCCCGGACGCCTGGGTCCTTCTCGGACGCCTGGGTCCCCTCCCGAACTCCTGGGTCCCCTCCCGGACGCCTGGGTCCCCTACCGAACTCCTGGGTCCCCTCCCGAACTCCTGGGTCCTTCCCGAACTCCTGGGTCCTTCCCGAACTCCTGGGTCCCCTCCCGAACTCCTGGGTCCCTCCCGGACGCCTGGGTCCCCTCCCGAACTCCTGGGTCCTTCCCGGACGCCTGGGTTCCCTCCCGAACTCCTGGGTCCCCTCCCGAACACCTGGGTCCCCCCGAACACCTGGGTCCCCCCCGAACACCTGGGTCCCCCCCGAACACCTGGGTCCCCCCTGAACACCTGGGTCCCCCCTGAACTCCTGGGTCCCCTCCCGAACGCCTGGGTCCCTCCCGAACTCCTGGGTCCCCCCGAACACCTGGGTCCCCCCCGAACACCTGGGTCCCCCCTGAACACCTGGGTCCCCCCTGAACACCTGGGTCCCCTCCCGAACTCCTGGGTCCCTCCCGAACACCTGGGTCCCCCCCGAACACCTGGGTCCCCCCTGAACACCTGGGTCCCCTCCCGAACTCCTGGGTCCCTCCCGAACACCTGGGTCCCCCCGAACACCTGGGTCCCCCCCGAACACCTGGGTCCCCCCTGAACACCTGGGTCCCCCCTGAACTCCTGGGTCCCCTCCCGAACGCCTGGGTCCCCTCCCGAACGCCTGGGTCCCTCCCGAACTCTTGGGTCCTTCCCGGACGCCTGGGTCCCCTCCCGAACTCCTGGGTCCTTCCCGAACTCCTGGGTCCCTTGGGGCACTCCTGGGTCCCTCCCGATCTCCTGGGTCCCTCCCGAACTCCTGGGTCCCCTCCCGAACTCTTGGGTCCTTCCCGGACTCCTGGGTCCCCTCCCGAACTCCTGGGTCCCTCCCGAACTCTTGGGTCCCTTGGGGCACTCCTGGGTCCCTCCCGAACTCCTGGGTCCCCCCTGAACTCCTGGGTCCTTCCCGAACTCCTGGGTCCTTCCCGGACGCCTGGGTCCCCTCCCGAACTCCTGGGTCCTTCCCGGAAGCCTGGGTCCCCTCCCGAACTCCTGGGTCCCCCCGAACACCTGGGTCCCCCCCGAACACCTGGGTCCCCCCCGAACACCTGGGTCCCTCCCGAACTCCTGGGTCCCCCCGAACACCTGGGTCCCCCCTGAACACCTGGGTCCCCCCTGAACTCCTGGGTCCCTCCCGAACTCCTGGGTCCCCTCCCGAACTCTTGGGTCCCTCCCGGACTCCTGGGCCCCCTCCCGGACTCCTGGGTCCTTCCCGGACTCCTGGGTCCCCTCCCGAACGCCTGGGTCCCTCCCGAGCTCCTGGGTCCCTCCCGAACTCCTGGGTCCTTCCCGAACTCCTGGGTCCCTCCCGAACACCTGGGTCCCCCCTGAACTCCTGGGTCCTTCCCGAACTCCTGGGTCCCTCCCGAACTCCTGGGTCCCTCCCGAACTCCTGGGTCCTTCCCGAACTCCTGGGTCCCTCCCGAACACCTGGGTCCCCCCTGAACTCCTGGGTCCCCTCCCGAACTCCTGGGTCCCTTGGGGCACTCCTGGGTCCCTCCCGAACTCCTGGGTCCCCCCTGAACTCCTGGGTCCCTCCCGAACTCCTGGGTCCCTCCCGAACTCCTGGGTCCCTCCCGAACTCCTGGGTCCTTCCCGAACTCCTGGGTCCCTCCCGAACTCCTGGGTCCTTCCCGAACTCCTGGGTCCCTCCCAGACGCCTGGGTCCCCTCCCGAACTCCTGGGTCCCTCCCGAACTCCTGGGTCCCCTCCCGAACTCCTGGGTCACTCCCGAACTCCTGGGTCCCCTCCCGAACTCCTGGGTCCCCTCCCGAACTCCTGGGTCCCTCCCGAACTCCTGGGTCCTTCCCGGACGCCTGGGTCCCTCCCGAACTCCTGGGTCCTTCCCGAACTCCTGGGTCCTTCCCGGACTCCTGGGTCCTACCCAGACTCCTGTGTCCTTCCCGGACGCCTGGGTCCCTCCCGAACTCCTGGGTCCTTCCCGAACTCCTGGGTCCCTCCCGGACTCCTGGGTCCCTCCCGAACTCCTGGGTCCCCTCCCGAACGCCTGGGTCCCCTCCCGGACGCCTGGGTCCCTCCTGAACGCCTGGGTCCCCTCCCGAACGCCTGGGTCCCTCCCGAACGCCTGGGTCCCTCCCGAACTCCTGGGTCCCTCCCGAACTCCTGGGTCCCCTCCCGAACTCCTGGGTCCCTCCTGAATTCCTGGGTCCCCTCCCGAACTCCTGGGTCCCTCCCGAACACCTGGGTCCTTCCCGAACTCCTGGGTCCCCTCCCGAACTCCTCGGTCCCTCCCGAACACCTGGGTCCCCCCTGAACTCCTGGGTCCCCTCCCGAACGCCTGGGTCCCTCCCGAACTCCTGGGTCCCTCCCGAACTCCTGGGTCCTTCCCGAACTCCTGGGTCCCTCCCGAACTCCTGGGTCCCCTCCCGAACTCCTGGGTCCCCTCCCGAACTCCTGGGTCCCTCCCGAACTCCTGGGTCCCTCCCGAACTCCTGGGTCCCCTCCCGAACTCCTGGGTCCCTCCCGAACTCCTGGGTCCTTCCCGAACACCTGGGTCCCCCCTGAACTCCTGGGTCCCCTCCCGAACGCCTGGGTCCCTCCCGAACTCCTGGGTCCTTCCCGAACTCCTGGGTCCCTCCTGAAAACCTGGGTCCCCCCTGAACTCCTGGGTCCCCTCCCGGACACCTGGGTCCCCTCCCGGACGCCTGGGTCCCCTCCCGAACTCCTGGGTCCCCTCCCGAACTCCTGGGTCCCTCCCGGACGCCTGGGTCCCCTCCCGAACTCCTGGGTCCCTCCCGAACACCTGGGTCCCTCCCGAACACCTGGGTCCTTCCCGGACTCCTGGGTCCCTCCCGAACTCCTGAGTCCCTCCCGGACTCCTGGGTCCCTCCCGAACTCCTGGGTCCCTCCCGAACTCCTGGGTCCCCTCCCGAACTCCTGGATCCCCTCCCGAACTCCTGGGTCCCTCCCGAACTCCTGGGTCCCCTCCCGAACTCCTGGGTCCCCTCCCGAACTCCTGGGTCCTTCCCGAACTCCTGGGTCCCTCCCGCACTCCTGGGTCCCTCCCGAACTCCTGGGTCCCCTCCCGAACGCCTGGGTCCTTCCCGAACTCCTGGGTCCCCTCCCGAACTCCTGGGTCCCTCCCGAACTCCTGTGTCCTTCCCGAACTCCTGGGTCCCTCCCGAACACCTGGGTCCCTCCCGAACTCCTGGGTCCTTCCCGAACTCCTGGGTCCCTCCCGAACTCCTGGGTCCCTCCCGAACTCCTGGGTCCCCCCTGAACTCCTGGGTCCCCTCCCGAACTCCTGGGTCCTTCCCGAACTCCTGGGTCCCTCCCGAACTCCTGGGTCCCTCCCGAACACCTGGGTCCCCCCCGAACACCTGGGTCCTTCCCGGACGCCTGGGTCCCCTCCCGAACGCCTGGGTCCTCTCCCGGACGCCTGGGTCCCTCCCGAACGCCTGGGTCCCCTCCCGAACTTCTGGGTCCCCTCCCGAGCTCCTGGGTCCCCTCCCGAACTCCTGGGTCCCCTCCCGGACTCCTGGGTCCTTCCCGGACTCCTGGGTCCCCTCCCGAACGCCTGGGTCCCTCCCGAACTCCTGGGTCCTTCCCGGACGCCTGGGTCCTTCTCGGACGCCTGGGTCCCCTCCCGAACTCCTGGGTCCCCTCCCGGACGCCTGGGTCCTTCCCGAACTCCTGGGTCCTTCCCGAACTCCTGGGTCCCCTCCCGAACTCCTGGGTCCCTCCCGGACGCCTGGGTCCCCTCCCGAACTCCTGGGTCCTTCCCGGACGCCTGGGTTCCCTCCCGAACTCCTGGGTCCCCTCCCGGACTCCTGGGTCCCCTCCCGAACTCCTGGATCCCCTCCCGAACTCCTGGGTCCCTCCCGAACACCTGGGTCCCCCCGAACACCTGGGTCCCCCCCGAACACCTGGGTCCCCCCTGAACACCTGGGTCCCCCCTGAACTCCTGGGTCCCCTCCCGAACGCCTGGGTCCCCTCCCGAACGCCTGGGTCCCTCCCGAACTCCTGGGTCCCCTCCCGAACTCTTGGGTCCTTCCCGGACGCCTGGGTCCCCTCCCGAACTCCTGGGTCCTTCCCGAACTCCTGGGTCCCTTGGGGCACTCCTGGGTCCCTCCCGATCTCCTGGGTCCCTCCCGAACACCTGGGTCCCCCCTGAACTCCTGGGTCCTTCCCGAACTCCTGGGTCCTTCCCGAACTCCTGCGTCCCTCCCGAACTCCTGGGTCCTTCCCGAACTCCTGGGTCCTTCCCGAACTCCTGGGTCCCCTCCCGAACTCCTGGGTCCCTCCCGAACTCCTGGGTCCCTCCCGAACACCTGGGTCCCCCCTGAACTCCTGGGTCCCTCCCGAACTCCTGGGTCCCCTCCCGAACTCCTGGGTCCTTCCCGGGCGCCTGGGTCCCCTCCCGAACTCCTGGGTCCTTCCCGGACGCCTGGGTCCCCTCCCGAACTCCTGGGTCCCCTCCCGGACGCCTGGGTCCCCTCCCGGACGCCTGGGTCCCCTCCCGGACGCCTGGGTCCCTCCCGAACTCCTGGGTCCCTCCCGAACTCCTGGGTCCCCCCTGAACTCCTGGGTCCCTCCCGAACTCCTGGGTCCCTCCCGAACTCCTGGGTCCCTCCCGAACTCCTGAGTCCCTTGGGGAACTCCTGGGTCCTTCCCGAACTCTTGGGTCCTTCCCGGACGCCTGGGTCCCCTCCCGAACGCCTGGGTCCCCCCTGAACTCCTGGGTCCCCTCCCGAACTCCTGGGTCCCTCCCGAACTCCTGGGTCCCTTGGGGCACTCCTGGGTCCCTCCCGAACTCTGGGTCCCTCCCGAACACCTGGGTCCCCGCTGAACTCCTGGGTCCTTCCCGAACTCCTGGGTCCTTCCCGAACTCCTGGGTCCTTCCCGAACTCCTGGGTCCCTCCCGAACACCTGGGTCCCCCCTGAACTCCTGGGTCCCTCCCGAACTCCTGGGTCCCTCCCGGACTCCTGGGTCCCTCCCGGACTCCTGGGTCCCTCCCGAACACCTGGGTCTCCTCCCGAACCCCTGGGTCCCCTCCCGAACGCCTGGGTCCCTCCCGAGCTCCTGGGTCCTTCCCGGACTCCTGGGTCCCCTCCCGGACTCCTGGGTCCCTCCCGAACGCCTGGGTCCCTCCCGAGCTCCTGGGTCCCTCCCGGACTCCTGGGTCCCTTGGGGCACTCCTGGGTCCCCTCCCGAACTCCTGGGTCCCTCCCGAGCACCTGGGTCCCCCCTGAACTGCTGCGTCCCCTCCCGAACTCCTGGGTCCTTCCCGAACTCCTGGGTCCCTCCCGAACTCCTGGGTCCCTCCCGAACTCCTGGGTCCTTCCCGAACTCCTGGGTCCCTCCCGAACACCTGGTCCCCCCTGAACTCCTGGGCCCCCTCCCGAACTCCTGGGTCCCTCCCGAACTACTGGGTCCCTCCCGAACTCCTGGGTCCTTCCCGACCGCCTGGGTCCCTCCCGAACACCTGGGTCCCCCCTGAACGCCTGGGTCCCCTCCCGAACGCCTGGGTCCCTCCCGAACTCCTGGGTCCCCCCCGAACTCCTGGGTCCCCTCCCGGACTCCTGGGTCCCTCCCGGACGCCTGGGTCCCCTCCCGAACACCTGGGTCTCCCCTGAACTCCTGGGTCCCTCCCGGACGCCTGGGTCCCTCCCGAACGCCTGGGTCCCTCCCGAACTCCTGGGTCCCCTCCCGAACGCCTGGGTCCCTCCCGAACTCCTGGGTCCCTCCCGGACGCCTGGGTCCCCTCCCGAACTCCTGGGTCCTTCCCGGACGCCTGGGTCCCCTCCCGAACTCCTGGGTCCTTCCCGGAAGCCTGGGTCCCCTCCCGAACTCCTGGGTCCCCCCGAACACCTGGGTCCCCCCCGAACACCTGGGTCCCCCCCGAACACCTGGGTCCCCCCTGAACACCTGGGTCCCCCCGAACTCCTGGGTCCCTCCCGAACTCCTGGGTCCCCCCTGAACTCCTAGGTCCTTCCCGGAAGCCTGGGTCCTTCCCGGACTCCTGGGTCCCTCCCGAACTCCTGGGTCCCCTCCCGAACTCCTCGGTCCCCTCCCGAACTCCTGGGTCCCTCCCGAACTCCTGGGTCCCTCCCGAACTCCTGGGTCCTTCCCGAACTCCTGGGTCCCTCCCGAACTCCTGGGTCCCTTGGGGCACTCCTGGGTCCCTCCCGAACTCCTGGGTCCCCCCTGAACTCCTGGGTCCCTCCCGAACTCCTGGGTCCCTCCCGAACTCCTGGGTCCCTCCCGAACTCCTGGGTCCTTCCCGAACTCCTGGGTCCCTCCCGAACTCCTGGGTCCTTCCCGAACTCCTGGGTCCCTCCCGAACTCCTGGGTCCTTCCCGAACTCCTGGGTCCCTCCCGGACGCCTGGGTCCCCTCCCGAACTCCTGGGTCCCCTCCCGAACTCCTGGGTCCCTCCCGAACTCCTGGGTCCTTCCCGGACGCCTGGGTCCCCTCCCGAACTCCTGGGTCCCTCCCGAACTCCTGGGTCCCTCCAGAACACCTGGGTCCCTCCCGAACTCCTGGGTCCTTCCCGAACTCCTGGGTCCTTCCCGGACTCCTGGGTCCTACCCAGACTCCTGGGTCCTTCCCGGACGCCTGGGTCCCTCCCGAACTCCTGGGTCCTTCCCGAACTCCTGGGTCCCTCCCGGACTCCTGGGTCCCTCCCGAACTCCTGGGTCCCCTCCCGAACGCCTGGGTCCCCTCCCGGACGCCTGGGTCCCTCCTGAACGCCTGGGTCCCCTCCCGAACGCCTGGGTCCCTCCCGAACGCCTGGGTCCCTCCCGAACTCCTGGGTCCCTCCCGAACTCCTGGGTCCCCTCCCGAACTCCTGGGTCCCTCCTGAATTCCTGGGTCCCTCCCGAACTCCTGGGTCCCTTGGGGCACTCCTGGGTCCCCCCTGAACTCCTGGGTCCCTCCCGAACTCCTGGGTCCTTCCCGGACTCCTGGGTCCTTCCCGGACTCCTGGGTCCTTCCCGGACGCCTGGGTCCCCTCCCGAACTCCTGGGTCCTTCCCGAACTCCTGGGTCCCTCCCGAACTCCTGGGTCCTTCCCGAACTCCTGGGTCCCTCCTGAACACCTGGGTCCCCCCTGAACTCCTGGGTCCCCTCCCGGACGCCTGGGTCCCTCCCGAACTCCTGGGTCCCTTGGGGCACTCCTGGGTCCCTCCCGAACTCCTGGGTCCCTTGGGGCACTCCTGGGTCCCCTCCCGAACTCCTGGGTCCCCTCCCGAACTCCTGGGTCCTTCCCGGACTCCTGGGTCCTTCCCGGACTCCTGGGTCCCCTCCCGAACTCCTGGGTCCTTCCCGGACTCCTGGGTCCTTCCCGGACTCCTGGGTCCCCTCCCGAACTCCTGGGTCCTTCCCGGACTCCTGGGTCCCCTCCCGAACTCCTGGGTCCCCTCCCGAACTCCTGGGTCCTTCCCGGACTCCTGGGTCCTTCCCGGACGCCTGGGTCCCTCCCGAACTCCTGGGTCCCTCCCGAACTCCTGGGTCCTTCCCGGACTCCTGGGTCCCCTCCCGAACTCCTGGGTCCCTCCCGAACACCTGGGTCCCCCCTGAACTCCTGGGTCCCCTCCCGAACGCCTGGGTCCCCCCCGAACACCTGGGTCCCCCCTGAACTCCTGGGTCCCTCCCGAACTCCTGGGTCCCCTCCCGATCGCCTGGGTCCCCTCCCGGACGCCTGGGTCCCTCCTGAACGCCTGGGTCCCCTCCCGAACGCCTGGGTCCCTCCCGAACTCCTGAGTCCCCTCCCGAACTCCTGGGTCCTTCCCGGACGCCTGGGTCCCCTCCCGAACTCCTGGGTCCTTCCCGGACGCCTGGGTCCCCTCCCGGACTCCTGGGTCCTTCCCGGACGCCTGGGTCCCCTCCCGAACTCCTGGGTCCTTACCGGACGCCTGGGTCCCTCCCGAACTCCTGGGTCCTTCCTGAACTCCTGGGTCCCTCCCGAACTCCTCGGTCCCTCCCGAACACCTGGGTCCCTCCCGAACTCCTGGGTCCTTCCCGGACTCCTGGGTCCTTCCCAGACTCCTGGGTCCTTCCCGGACGCCTGGGTCCCCCCTGAACTCCTGGGTCCCCTCCCGAACTCCTGGGTCCCCTCCCGGATGCCTGGGTCCCCTCCCGAACTCCTGGGTCCCTTGGGGCACTCCTGGGTCCCTCCCGAACTCCTGGGTACTTCCCGAACTCCTGGGTCCTTCCCGGACTCCTGGGTCCTTCCCGGACTCCTGGGTCCTTCCCGGACGCCTGGGTCCCCTCCCGAACTCCTGGGTCCCTCCCGAACTCCTGGGTCCCCTCCCGGACGCCTGGGTCCCTCCCGAACTCCTGGGTCCCCTCCCGAACTCCTGGGTCCCCTCCCGGACGCCTGGGTCCCTCCTGAACGCCTCGTCCCCTCCCGAACGCCTGGGTCCCTCCCGAACTCCTGGGTCCCCTCCCGAACTCCTGGGTCCCCTCCCGGACGCCTGGGTCCCTCCTGAACGCCTCGTCCCCTCCCGAACGCCTGGGTCCCTCCCGAACTCCTGGGTCCCCTCCCGAACTCCTGGGTCCTTCCCGGACGCCTGGGTCCCCTCCCGAACTCCTGGGTCCTTCCCGGACGCCTGGGTCCCCTCCCGGACTCCTGGGTCCTTCCCGGACGCCTTGGTCCTTCCCGGACTCCTGGGTCCCTCCCAGACTCCTGGGTCCCTTGGGGCACTCCTGGGTCCTTCCCGAACTCCTGGGTCCCCTCCCGGACGCCTGGGTCCCCTCCTGAACTCCTGGGTCCTTCCCGAACTCCTGGGTCCCTCCCGAACTCCTGGGTCCCTTGGGGCACTCCTGGGTCCCTCCCGAACACCTGGGTCCCTCCCGAACTCCTGGGTCCCTCCCGAACACCTGGGTCCCCTCCTGAACTCCTGGGTCCTTCCCGGACGCCTGGGTCCCCTCCCGAACTCCTGGGTCCCTCCCGGACTCCTGGGTCCCTCCCGAACTCCTGGGTCCCTCCCGGACTCCTGGGTCCCTCCCGAACTCCTGGGTCCCTCCCGAACACCTGGGTCCCCTCCCGAACTCCTGGGTCCTTCCCGAACTCCTGGGTCCCCTCCCGAACTTTTGGGTCCCTCCCGAACTCCTGGGTCCCTCCCGAACACCTGGGTCCCTCCCGAACACCTGGGTCCCCCCCTGAACTCCTGGGTCCCCTCCCGAACTCCTGGGTCCCCTCCCGAACTCCTGGGTCCCCTCCCGAACTCCTGGGTCCCTCCCGAACTCCTGGGTCCCCCCCCGAACACCTGGGTCCCCCCTGAACTCCTGGGTCCCCTCCCGGACGCCTGGGTCCGTCCCGAACTCCTGGGTCCTTCCCGAACTCCTGGGTCCTTCCCGGACTCCTGGGTCCCCTCCCGAACTCCTGGGTCCCCTCCCGGACGCCTGGGTCCCTCCCGAACTCCTGGGTCCTTCCAGGACTCCTGGGTCCTTCCCGAACTCCTGGGTCCCCTCCCGAACTCCTGGGTCCCCTCCCGAACACCTGGGTCCCTCCCGAACACCTGGGTCCCCCCTGAACTCCTGGGTCCCCTCCCGAACGCCTGGGTCCCCCCCGAACACCTGGGTCCCCCCTGAACTCCTGGGTCCCTCCCGGACTCCTGGGTCCCTCCCGAACTCCTGGGTCCCCTCCCGGACGCCTGGGACCCTCCCGAACTCCTGGGTCCTTCCCGAACTCCTGGGTCCTTCCCGGGCTCCTGGGTCCCCTCCCGAACTCCTGGGTCCCCTCCCGGACGCCTGGGTCCCTCCCGAACTCCTGGGTCCTTCCCGGACTCCTGGGTCCTTCCCGGACTCCTGGGTCCCCTCCCGAACTCCTGGGTCCCCTCCCGAACTCCTGGGTCCCCTCCCGAACACCTGGGTCCCTCCCGAACACCTGGGTCCCCCCTGAACTCCTGGGTCCCCTCCCGAACGCCTGGGTCCCCCCCGAACACCTGGGTCCCCCCTGAACTCCTGGGTCCCTCCCGGACTCCTGGGTCCCTCCCGAACTCCTGGGTCCCCTCCCGGACGCCTGGGACCCTCCTGAACGCCTGGGTCCCCTCCCGAACGCCTGGGTCCCTCCCGAACTCCTGGGTCCCCTCCCGAACTCCTGGGTCCTTCCCGGACGCCTGGGTCCCCTCTCGAACTCCTGGGTCCTTCCCGGACGCCTGGGTCCCCTCCCTGACTCCTGGGTCCCTCCCGAACGCCTGGGTCCCTCCCGAACTCCTGGGTCCCCCCTGAACTCCTGGGTCCTTCCCGAACTCCTGGGTCCCTCCCGAACTCCTGGGTCCCTCCCGAACTCCTGGGTCCCCCCTGAACTCCTGGGTCCCTCCCGAACTCCTGGGTCCCTCCCGAACTCCTGGGTCCCTCCCGAACTCCTGGGTCCCTCCCGAACTCCTGGGTCCTTCCCGAACTCCTGGGTCCTTCCCGGAAGCCTGGTTTCCCTCCCGAACTCCTGGGTCCTTCCCGAACTCCTGGGTCGCTCCCGAACTCCTGGGTCCCCTTCCCGAACTCCTGGGTCCCCTTCCCGAACTCCTGGGTCCCTCCCGAACTCCTGGGTCCCTCCCGAACTCCTGGGTCCCCCCTGAACTCCTGGGTCCCCCCTGAACTCCTGGGTCCCTCCCGGACTCCTGGGTCCCCTCACGGACGCCTGGGTCCCCTCCCGGACGCCTGGGTCCCTCCTGAACGCCTGGGTCCCCTCCCGAACGCCTGGGTCCCTCCCGAACTCCTGGGTCCCCTCCCGAACTCCTGGGTCCTTCCCGGACGCCTGGGTCCCCTCCCGAACTCCTGGGTCCTTCCCGGACGCCTGGGTCCCCTCCCTGACTCCTGGGTCCTTCCCGGACGCCTGGGTCCTTCCTGAACTCCTGGGTCCCTCCCGAACTCCTGGGTCCCTCCCGAACACCTGGGTCCTTCCTGAACTCCTGGGTCCCCTCCCGAACTCCTGGGTCCTTCCTGAACTCCTGGGTCCCTCCCGAACTCCTGGGTCCCTCCTGAACACCTGGCTCCCCCCTGAACTCCTGGGTCCCCTCCCGGACGCCTGGGTCCCCTCCCGAACTCCTGGGTCCCTTGGGGCACTCCTGGGTCCCTTGGGGCACTCCTGGGTCCCTCCCGAACTCCTGGGTCCTTCCCGAACTCCTGGGTCCCCTCCCGAACTCCTGGGTCCCTCCCGAAGTCCTGGGTCCCCTCCCGAACTTCTGGGTCCTTCCCGGACGCCTGGGTCCCTCCCGAACTCCTGGGTCCCCCCGAACTCCTGGGTCCCTCCCGAACTCCTGGGTCCCCTCCCAAACTCCTGGGTCCCCTCCCGAACTCCTGGGTCCCTCCCGAACTCCTGGGTCCCTCCCGAACTCCTGGGTCCTTCCCGAACTCCTGGGTCCTTCCCGGACTCCTGGGTCCCCTCCCGAACTCCTGGGTCCCCTCCCGAACTCCTGGGTCCTTCCCTAACTCCTGGGTCCCTTGGGGCACTCCTGGGTCCCTCCCGAACTCCTGGGTCCCCTCCCGAACTCCTGGGTCCTTCCCGAACTCCTGGGTCCCTCCCGAACTCCTGGGTCCCCTCCCGAACTCCTGGGTCCCCTCCCGGACGCCTGGGTCCCTCCCGAACTCCTCGGTCCCTCCCGAACTCCTGGGTCCCCTCCCGAACTCCTGGGTCCCCTCCCGAACTCCTGGGTCCTTCCCGAACTCCTGGGTCCCTCCCGAACACCTGGGTCCCCCTGAACTCCTGGGTCCCTCCCGAACTCCTGGGTCCCTCCCGAACTCCTGGGTCCCTCCCGAACACCTGGGTCCTTCCCGGACTCCTGGGTCCTTCCCGGACGCCTGGGTCCCCTCCCGAACTCCTGGGTCCCTCCCGAACTCCTGGGTCCCCTCCCGAACTCCTGGGTCCTTCCCGAACTCCTGGGTCCCTCCTGAACTCCTGGGTCCCCTCCCGAACTCCTGGGTCCCTCCCGAACTCCTGGGTCCCTTGGGGCACTCATGGGTCCCTCCCGATCTCCTGGGTCCCTCCTGAACACCTGGGTCCCTCCCGAACTCCTGGGTCCCCCCCGAACTCCTGGGTCCCCTCCCGAACGCCTGGGTCCCCCCCGAACTCCTGGGTCCCCTCCCGAACGCCTGGGTCCTTCCCGAACACCTGGGTCCCCCCCGAACTCCTGGGTCCCCTCCCGAACTCCTGGGTCCTTCCAGGACGCCTGGGTCCTTCCCGGACTCCTGGGTCCCCTCCCGAACTCCTGGGTCCTTCCCGGACTCCTGGGTCCCTCCCGAACACCTGGGTCCCTCCCGAACACCTGGGTCCTCCCTGAACTCCTGGGTCCCCTCCCGAACGCCTGGGTCCCCCCGAACGCCTGGGTCCCCTCCCGAACTCCTGGGTCCCCTCCCGAACTCCTGGGTCCTTCCCGGACGCCTGGGTCCCCTCCCGAACTCCTGGGTCCCCTCCCGGACGCCTGGGTCCCCTCCCGGACGCCTGGGTCCCCTCCCGAACTCCTGGGTCCCTCCCGAAAACCTGGGTCCCCCCTGAACTCCTGGGTCCCTCCCGAACTCCTGGGTCCTTCCCGGACTCCTGGGTCCTTCCCGAACGCCTGGGTCCCCTCCCGAACTCCTGGGTCCCTCCCGAACACCTGGGTCCCTCCCGAACACCTGGGTCCCCCCTGAACTCCTGGGTCCCCTTCCGGACGCCTGGGTCCCCTCCCGGACGCCTGGGTCCCCTCCCGAACTCCTGGGTCCCTTGGGGCACTCCTGGGTCCCTCCCGAACTCCTGGGTCCCTCCCGAACACCTGGGTCCCTCCCGAACTCCTGGGTCCTTCCCGAACTCCTGGGTCCTTCCCGAACTCCTGGGTCCCCTCCCGAACACCTGGGTCCCCCCTGAACTCCTGGGTCCCTCCCGAACTCCTGGGTCCCCCCTGAACTCCTGGGTCCTTCCCGGACTCCTGGGTCCCTCCCGGACTCCTGGGTCCCCTCCCGAACTCCTGGGTCCCCTCCCGAACGCCTGAGTCCCCTCCCGGACGCCTGGGTCCCTCCCGAACTCCTGGGTACCCTCCCGAACGCCTGGGTCCCTCCCGAGCTCCTGGGTCCCCTCCCGAACTCCTGGGTCCCCTCCCGAACGCCTGAGTCCCCTCCCGGACGCCTGGGTCCCTCCCGGACTCCTGGGTCCCCTCCCGAACGCCTGGGTCCCTCCCGAGCTCCTGGGTCCCCTACCGAACTCCTGGGTCCCTCCCGGACTCCTGGGTCCCTCCCGAACTCCTGGGTCCCCCCGAACTTCTGGGTCCCTCCCGAACTCCTGGGTCCCTCCCGAACTCCTGGGTCCCCCCGAACTCCTGGGTCCCCTCCCGAACTCCTGGGTCCTTCCCGAACTCCTGGGTCCCCTCCCGAACTCCTGGGTCCCTCCCGAACTCCTGGGTCCTTCCCGAACTCCTGCGTCCCTCCCGAACTCCTGCGTCCTTCCCGAACTCCTGGGTCCCCCCTGAACTCCTGGGTCCCTCCCGAACTCCTGGGTCCCCTCCCGGACTCCTGGGTCCCCTCCCGCACTCCTGGGTCCTTCCCGGACGCCTGGGTCCCCTCCCGAACACCTGGGTCCCCCCTGAACACCTGGGTCCCCTCCCGAACTCCTGGGTCCCTCCCGAACTCCTGGGTCCCCTCCCGAACTCCTGGGTCCCCCCCGAACTCCTGGGTCCCCCCCGAACTCCTGGGTCCTTCCCGAACTCCTGGGTCCCTCCCGAACTCCTGGGTCCTTCCCGAACTCCTGGGTCCCCCCCGAACTCCTGGGTCCCCCCTGAACTCCTGGGTCCCCCCCCGAACTCCTGGGTCCCTCCCGAACTCCTGGGTCCCTCCCGAAGTCCTGGGTCCCCTCCCGGACTCCTGGGTCCCTCCCGAACTCCTGGGTCCCCTCCCGAACTCTTGGGTCCTTCCCGGACGCCTGGGTCCTCTCCCGAACTCCTGGGTCCTTCCCGGACGCCTGGGTCCTTCCTGGACTCCTGGGTCCCCTCCCGGACTCCTGGGTCCTTCCCGGACTCCTGGGTCCCCTCCCGAACGCCTGGGTCCCTCCCGAGCTCCTGGGTCCCCTCCCGAACTCCTGGGTCCTTCCCGGACTCCTGGGTCCCCTACCGAACTCCTGGGTCCCTCCCGGACTCCTGGGTCCCTCCCGAACTCCTGGGTCCCCTCCCGAACTCCTGGGTCCCCCCCGAACTCCTGGGTCCCTCCCGAACTCCTGGGTCCTTCCCGGACTCCTGGGTCCCTCCCGAACTCCTGGGTCCCCCCCGAACTCCTGGGTCCCCCCTGAACTCCTGGGTCCCCCCCCGAACTCCTGGGTCCCCCCCGAACTCCTGGGTCCCCTCCCGAACTCCTGGGTCCCTGCCGAACTCCTGGGTCCCCTCCCGGACTCCTGGGTCCCTCCCGAACTCCTGGGTCCCCTCCCGAACTCTTGGGTCCTTTCCGGACGCCTGGGTCCTCTCCCGAACTCCTGGGTCCTTCCCGAACTCCTGGGTCCTTCCCGGACGCCTGGGTCCCCTCCCGAACTCCTGGGTCCTTCCCGGACGCCTGGGTCCTTCCCGGACTCCTGGGTCCCCTCCCGGACTCCTGGGTCCTTCCCGGAATCCTGGGTCCCCTCCCGAACGCCTGGGTCCTTCCCGGACGCCTGGGTCCTTCCCGGACTCCTGGGTCCCCTCCCGAACTCCTGGGTCCTTCCCGGACGCCTGGGTCCTTCCCGGACTCCTGGGTCCCCTCCCGAACTCCTGGGTCCTTCCCGGACTCCTGGGTCCCCCCCGAACTCCTGGGTCCCTCCCGAACTCCTGGGTCCTTCCCGAACTCCTGGGTCCCTCCCGAACTCCTGGGTCCCCCCCGAACTCCTGGGTCCCCCCTGAACTCCTGGGTCCCCCCCCGAACTCCTGGGTCCCCCCCGAACTCCTGGGTCCCTCCCGAACTCCTGGGTCCTTCCCGAACTCCTGGGTCCCCCCCGAACTCCTGGGTCCCCCCTGAACTCCTGGGTCCCCCCCCGAACTACTGGGTCCCCCCCGAACTCCTGGGTCCCTCCCGAACTCCTGGGTCCCTCCCGAACTCCTGGGTCCCCTCCCGAACTCTTGGGTCCTTCCCGGACGCCTGGGTCCCCTCCCGAACTCCTGGGTCCTTCCCGGACGCCTGGGTCCTTCCCGGACTCCTGGGTCCCCTCCCGAACTCCTGGGTCCTTCCCGGAATCCTGGGTCCCCTCCCGAACGCCTGGGTCCCTCCCGAGCTCCTGGGTCCCCTCCCGAACTCCTGGGTCCTTCCCGAACTCCTGGGTCCTTCCCGAACTCCTGGGTCCCTCCCGAACTCCTGGGTCCTTCCCGAACACCTGGGTCCCCCCGAACTCCTGGGTCCCCTCACGAACTCCTGGGTCCCCTCCCGAACTCCTGGGTCCCTCCCGAACTCCTGGGTCCCTTCCGAACACCTGGGTACCCCCGAACACCTGGGTCCCTCCCGAACTCCTGGGTCCCTCCCGAACTCCTGGGTCCTTCCCGAACTCCTGGGTCCCTCCCGAACACCTAGGTCCCCCCTGAACTCCTGGGTCCCCTCCCGAACTCCTGGGTCCCTCCCGAACTCCTGGGTCCCTTGGGGCACTCCTGGGTCCCTCCCGAACTCCTGGGTCCTTCCCGAACTCCTGGGTCCCTCCCGAACTCCTGGGTCCTTCCCGAACTCCTGGGTCCTTCCCGAACTCCTGGGTCCCTCCCGAACTCCTGGGTCCTTCCCGAACACCTGGGTCCCCTCCCGAACTCCTGGGTCCCCTCCCGAACTCCTGGGTCCCTCCCGAACTCCTGGGTCCCTTCCGAACACCTGGGTCCCCCCGAACACCTGGGTCCCTCCCGAACTCCTGGGTCCTTCCCGAACTCCTGGGTCCTTCTTGAACACCTGGGTCCCTCCCGAACTCCTGGGTCCTTCCCGAACTCCTGGGTCCCCTCCCGAACACCTGGGTCCCCTCCCGGACTCCTGGGTCCCCTCCCGGACGCCTGGGTCCCTCCCGAACGCCTGGGTCCCATCCCGAACGCCTGGGTCCCTCCCGAACTCCTGGGTCCCCTCCCGAACTCCTGGGTCCTTCCCGGACGCCTGGGTCCCCTCCCGAACTCCTGGGTCCTTCCCGGACGCCTGGGTCCTTCCCGGACTCCTGGGTCCCCTCCCGGACTCCTGGGTCCTTCCCGGACTCCTCGGTCCCCTCCCGAACGCCTGGGTCCCTCCCGAGCTCCTGGGTCCCTCCCGAACTCCTGGGTCCCCTCCCGAACTCCTGGGTCCTTCCCGGACGCCTGGGTCCTTCCCGAACTCCTGGGTCCCTCCCGAACTCCTGGGTCCTTCCCGAACTCCTGGGTCCCCTCCCGAACTCCTGGGTCCCTCCCGAACTCCTCGGTCCCCTCCCGGACTCCTGGGTCCCCTCCCGAACTCCTGGGTCCCCTCCGGAACGCCTGGGTCCCCTCCCGGACGCCTGGGTCCTTCCTGGACTCCTGGGTCCCTCCCGAACTCCTGGGTCCCTTGGGGCACTCCTGGGTCCCCTCCCGGACTCCTGGGTCCCCTCCCGGACTCCTGGGTCCTTCCCGGACTCCTGGGTTCCTCCCGAACTCCTGGGTCCCCTCCCGAACGCCTAGGTCCCTCCCGAGCTCCTGGGTCCTTCCCGAACTCCTGGGTCCCTCCCGAACTCCTGGGTCCTTCCCGAACTCCTGGGTCCCTCCCGAACTCCTGGGTTCCTCCCGAACTCCTGGGTCCCCTCCCGAACTCCTGGGTCCTTCCCGGACGCCTGGGTCCCCTCCCGAACTCCTGGGTCCTTCCCGGACGCCTCTGTCCTTCCCGAACGCCTGGGTCCCTCCCGAGCTCCTTGGTCCCCTCCCGAACTCCTGGGTCCCTCCCGAACTCCTGGGTCCTTCCCGAACTCCTGGGTCCTTCCTGAACTCCTGGGTCCTTCCCGAACTCCTGGGTCCCTCCCGAACACCTGGGTCCCCCCTGAACTCCTGGGTCCCCTCCCGAACTCCTGGGTCCCCTCCCGAACTCCTGGGTCCTTCCCGGACGCCTGGGTCCCCTCCCGAACTCCTGGGTCCCCCCTGAACTCCTGGGTCCCCTCCCGAACGCCTGGGTCCCCTCCCGGACGCCTGGGTCACCTCACGAACTCCTGGGTCCCCTCCCGAACTCCTGGGTCCCTCCCGAACTCCTGGGTCCCTTCCGAACACCTGGGTCCCCCCGAACACCTGGGTCCCTCCCGAACTCCTGGGTCCTTCCCGAACTCCTGGGTCCCTCCCGAACACCTGGGTCCCCCCTGAACTCCTGGGTCCCCTCCCGAACTCCTGGGTCCCTCCCGAACTCCTGGGTCCCTTGGGGCACTCCTGGGTCCCTCCCGAACTCCTGGGTCCCTCCCGAACACCTGGGTCCCCCCTGAACTCCTGGGTCCCCTCCCGAACTCCTGGGTCCCTCCCGAACTCCTGGGTCCCTTGGGGCACTCCTGGGTCCCTCCCGAACTCCTGGGTCCTTCCCGAACTCCTGGGTCCCTCCCGAACTCCTGGGTCCTTCCCGAACTCCTGGGTCCTTCCCGAACTCCTGGGTCCCTCCCGAACTCCTGGGTCCTTCCCGAACACCTGGGTCCCCTCCCGAACTCCTGGGTCCCCTCCCGAACTCCTGGGTCCCTCCCGAACTCCTGGGTCCCTTCCGAACACCTGGGTCCCCCCGAACACCTGGGTCCCTCCCGAACTCCTGGGTCCTTCCCGAACTCCTGGGTCCTTCCTGAACACCTGGGTCCCTCCCGAACTCCTGGGTCCTTCCCGAACTCCTGGGTCCCCTCCCGAACACCTGGGTCCCTCCCGAACACCTGGGTCCTTCCCGGACTCCTGGGTCCCCTCCCGAACTCCTGGGTCCTTCCCGGACGCCTGGGTCCTTCCCGGACTCCTGGGTCCCCTCCCGAACTCCTGGGTCCTTCCCGGACTCCTGGGTCCTTCCCGGACTCCTGGGTCCCCTCCCGAACGGCTGGGTCCCTCCCGAGCTCCTGGGTCCCCTCCCGAACTCCTGGGTCCCTCCCGAACTCCTGGGTCCCTCCCGAACTCCTGGGTCCTTCCTGAACTCCTGGGTCCCTCCCGAACTCCTGGGTCCCCTCCCGAACTCCTGGGTCCCTCCCGAAATCCTGGGTCCCTCCCGAACTCCTGGGTCCCCTCCCGAACTCCTGGGTCCCCTCCCGAACACCTGGGTCCCTCCTGAACTCCTGGGTCCCCCCTGAACTCCTGGGTCCTTCCCGGACGCCTGGGTCCCCTCCCGAACTCCTGGGTCCCCTCCCGAACTCCTGGGTCCCCTCCCGGACGCCTGGGTCCCCTCCCGAACTCCTGGGTCCCCTCCCGAACTCCTGGGTCCCTCCCGAACTCCTGGGTCCCTCCCGAACACCTGGGTCCCCTCCCGAACTCCTGGGTCCCTCCCGAACTCCTGGGTCCCTTGGGGCACTCCTGGGTCCCTCCCGAACTCCTGGGTCCCTCCCGAACACCCGGGTCCCCCCTGAACTCCTGGGTCCCCTCCCGAACTCCTGGGTCCTTCCCGAACTCCTGGGTCCTTCCCGGACGCCTGGGTCCCCTCCCGAACTCCTGGGTCCCCTCCCGAACGCCTGGGTTCCTCCCGAACTGCTGGGTCCCCTCCCGAACTCCTGGGTCCCCTCCCGAACTCCTGGGTTCCTCCCGAACTCCTGGGTCCCCTCCCGAACTCCTGGGTCCTTCCCGAACTCCTGGGTCCCCCCTGAACTCCTGGGTCCCCTCCCGGACGCCTGGGTCCCCTACCGAACTCCTGGGTCCCTTGGGGCACTCCTGGGTCCCTCCCGAACACCTGGGTCCCTCCCGAACTCCTGGGTCCCTCCCGAACTCCTGGGTCCCCCCGAACACCTGGGTCCCCCCGAACACCTGGGTCCCTCCCGAACTCCTGGGTCCCTCCCGAACTCCTGGGTCCCCCCGAACACCTGGGTCCCCCCGAACACCTGGGCCCCTCTTGAACTCCTGGGTCCCCCCTGAACTCCTGGGTCCCTCCCGAACTCCTTTGTCCCTCCCGAACTCCTGGGTCCCTCCCGAACTCCTGGGTCCCTCCCGAACTCCTGGGTCCTTCTCGGACTCCTGGGTCCTTCCCGGACGCCTGGGTCCCCTCCCGAACGCCTGGGTCCTTCCCGGACTCCTGGGTCCCCTCCCGGACTCCTGGGTCCTTCCCGGACTCCTCGGTCCGCTCCCGAACGCCTGGGTCCCTCCCGAGCTCCTGGGTCCCTCCCGGACTCCTGGGTCCCTTGGGGCACTCCTGGGTCCCCTCCCGAACTCCTGGGTCCCCTCCCGAACACCTGGGTCCCCCCTGAACTGCTGGGTCCCCTCCCGAACTCCTGGGTCCCCTCCCGAACTCCTTGGTCCCCCCCGAACTCCTGGGTCCCTCCCGAACTCCTGGGTCCTTCCCGAACTCCTGGGTCCCTCCCGAACTCCTGGGTCCTTCCCGAACTCCTGGGTCCTTCCCGAACACCTGGGTCCCCCCTGAACTGCTGGGTCCCCTCCCGAACTCCTGGGTCCCCCCCGAACTCCTGGGTCCCTCCCGAACTCCTGGGTCCTTCCCGAACTCCTGGGTCCCTCCCGAACTCCTGGGTCCCTCCCGAACTCCTGGGTCCCCCCCGAACTCCTGGGTCCTTCCCGAACTCCTGGGTCCCTCCCGAACTCCTGGGTCCTTCCCGAACTCCTGGGTCCCCCCCGAACTCCTGGGTGCCCCCTGAACTCCTGGGTCCCCTCCTGAACTCCTGGGTCCTTCCCGAACTCCTGGGTCCCTCCCGAACACCTGGGTCCCCCCGAACACCTGGGCCCCTCCTGAACACCTGGGTCCCCCCTGAACTCCTGGGTCCCCTCCCGAACGCCTGGGTCCCTCCCCGAACTCCTGGGTCCCTCCCGAACTCCTGGGTCCTTCCCGAACTCCTGGGTCCCTCCCGAACTCCTGGGTCCCTCCCGGACTCCTGGGTCCCTCCCGAACTCCTGGGTCCCCTCCCGAACGCCTCGGTCCCCTCCCGAATGCCTGGGTCCCCTCCCGGACGCCTGGGTCCCTCCCGAACGCCTGGGTCCCCTCCCGAACGCCTGGGTCCCTCCCGAACTCCTGGGTCCCCTCCCGAACTCCTGGGTCCTTCCCGGACTCCTGGGTCCCCTCCCGAACTCCTGGGTCCTTCCCGGACGCCTGGGTCCTTCCCGGACTCCTGAGTCTCCTCCCGGACTCCTGGGTCCTTCCCGGACTCCTCGGTCCCCTCCCGAACGCCTGGGTCCCTCCCGAGCTCCTGGGTCCCTCCCGGACTCCTGGGTCCCTTGGGGCACTCCTGGGTCCTTCCCGAACTCCTGGGTCCTTCCCGGACGCCTGGGTCCCCCCTGAACTCCTGGGTCCCTCCCGAACTCCTGGGTCCCTTGGGGCACTCCTGGGTCCCTCCCGAACTCCTGGGTCCCTCCCGAACTCCTGGGTCCCCCCCGAACTCCTGGGTCCCCTCCCGAACTCCTGGGTCCCCTCCCGAACTCCTGGGTCCCTCCCGAACTCCTGGGTCCCTCCCGAACTCTTGGGTCCCTCCCGAACTCCTGGGTCCCCCCTGAACTCCTGGGTCCCCCCTGAACTCCTGGGTCCCTCCCGAACTCCTGGGTCCCTCCCGAACTCCTGGGTCCTTCCCGAACTCCTGGGTCCCTCCCGAACACCTGGGTCCCCCCTGAACTCCTGGGTCCTTCCCGGACTCCTAGGTCCCTCCCGGACTCCTGGGTCCCTCCCGAACTCCTGGGTCCTTCCCGAACTCCTGGGTCCCTCCCGAACACCTGGGTCCCCCCTGAACTCCTGGGTCCCTCCCGAACTCCTGGGTCCCTCCCGAACTCCTGGGTCCCCTCCCGAACTCCTGGGTCCTTCCCGGACGCCTGGGTCCTTCCCGAACTCCTGGGTCCTTCCCGAACTCCTGGGTCCCTCCCGAACACCTGGGTCCCTCCCGAACTCCTGGGTCCCTCCCGGACTCCTGGGTCCCCTCCCGAACGCCTGGGTCCCCTCCCGAACTCCTGGGTCCCCTCCCGAACGCCTGGGTCCCTCCCGAACTCCTGGGTCCCTCCCGAACTCCTGGGTCCCCTCCCGAACTCCTGGGTCCCTCCCGAACTCCTGGATCACTCCCGAACTCCTGGGTCCTCTTCCGAACTCCTGGGTCCCTCCCGAACACCTGGGTCCTTCCCGGACTCCTGGGTCCTTCCCGGACGCTTGGGTCCCCTCCCGGACGCTTGGGTCCCCTCCCGAACTCCTGGGTCCTTCCCGAACTCCTGGGTCCCTCCCGAACTCCTGGGTCCCTCCCGAACTCCTGGGTCCCTCCCGAATTCCTGGATCCCTCCTGAACACCTGGGTCCCCCCTGAACTCCTGGGTCCCCTCCCGAACGCCTGGGTCCTTCCCGGACTCCTGGGTCCCCTCCCGTACTCCTGGGTCCCCTCCCGAACTCCTGGGTCCTTCCCGAACTCCTGGGTCCTTCCCGGACGCCTGGGTCCCCCCTGAACTCCTGGGTCCCTCCCGAACTCCTGGGTCCCTTGGGGCACTCCTGGGTCCCTCCCGAACTCCTGGGTCCCCCCCGAACTCCTGGGTCCTTCCCGAACTCCTGGGTCCTTCCCGGACGCCTGGGTCCCCCCTGAACTCCTGGGTCCCTCCCGAACTCCTGGGTCCCTTGGGGCACTCCTGGGTCCCTCCCGAACTCCTGGGTCCCCCCCGAACTCCTGGGTCCCCTCCCGAACTCCTGGGTCCCCTCCCGAACTCCTGGGTCCCTCCCGAACTCCTGGGTCCCTCCCGAACTCCTGGGTCCCCCGTGAACTCCTGGGTCCCCTCCCGAACTCCTGGGTCCCCCCTGAACTCCTGGGTCCTTCCCGGACTCCTGGGTCCCTCCCGGACTCCTGGGTCCCCTCCCGAACTCCTGGGTCCCCTCCCGAACTCCTGGGTCCCCCCTGAACTCCTGGGTCCTTCCCGGACTCCTGGGTCCCTCCCGGACTCCTGGGTCCTTCCCGGACTCCTGGGTCCCTCCCGGACTCCTGGGTCCTTCCCGAACTCCTGGGTCCCTCCCGAACTCCTGGGTCCCTCCCGGACTCCTGGGTCCTTCCCGGACTCCTGGGTCCCTCCCGAACACCTGGGTCCCCCCTGAACTCCTGGGTCCCTCCCGAACTCCTGGGTCCCTCCCGAACTCCTGGGTCCCCTCCCGAACTCCTGGGTCCTTCCCGGACGCCTGGGTCCTTCCCGAACTCCTGGGTCCTTCCCGAACTCCTGGGTCCCTCCCGAACACCTGGGTCCCTCCCGAACTCCTGGGTCCCTCCCGAACTCCTGGGTCCCTCCCGGACTCCTGGGTCCCCTCCCGAACGCCTGGGTCCCCTCCCGAACGCCTGGGTCCCCTCCCGAACTCCTGGGTCCTTCCCGAACTCCTGGGTCCTTCCCGGACGCCTGGGTCCCCCCTGAACTCCTGGGTCCCTCCCGAACTCCTGGGTCCCTTGGGGCACTCCTGGGTCCCTCCCGAACTCCTGGGTCCCTCCCGAACTCCTGGGTCCCCCCCGAACTCCTGGGTCCCCTCCCGAACTCCTGGGTCCCCTCCCGAACTCCTGGGTCCCTCCCGAACTCCTGGGTCCCTCCCGAACTCCTGGGTCCCCTCCCGAACTCCTGGGTCCCTCCCGAACTCCTGGGTCCCTCCCGAACTCTTGGGTCCCTCCCGAACTCCTGGGTCCCCCCTGAACTCCTGGGTCCCCCCTGAACTCCTGGGTCCCTCCCGAACTCCTGGGTCCCTCCCGAACTCCTGGGTCCTTCCCGAACTCCTGGGTCCCTCCCGAACACCTGGGTCCCCCCTGAACTCCTGGGTCCTTCCCGGACTCCTGGGTCCCTCCCGGACTCCTGGGTCCTTCCCGGACTCCTGGGTCCCTCCCGGACTCCTGGGTCCCTCCCGAACTCCTGGGTCCTTCCCGAACTCCTGGGTCCCTCCCGGACTCCTGGGTCCCTCCCGAACTCCTGGGTCCTTCCCGAACTCCTGGGTCCCTCCCGAACACCTGGGTCCTTCCTGAACTCCTGGGTCCTTCCCGAACTCCTGGGTCCCTCCCGAACACCTGGGTCCCTCCCGAACTCCTGGGTCCCTCCCGAACTCCTGGGTCCCTCCCGGACTCCTGGGTCCCCTCCCGAACGCCTGGGTCCCCTCCCGAACGCCTGGGTCCCTCCCGAACTCCTGGGTCCCTCCCGAACTCCTGGGTCCCCTCCCGAACTCCTGGGTCCCTCCCGAACTCCTGTGTCCCTCCCGAACTCCTGGGTCCCTCCCGAACACCTGGGTCCGTCCCGGACTCCTGGGTCCTTCCCGGACGCCTGGGTCCCCTCCCGAACTCCTGGATCCCTCCTGAACACCTGGGTCCCCCCTGAACTCCTGGGTCCCCTCCCGAACGCCTGGGTCCTTCCCGGACTCCTGGGTCCCCTCCCGTACTCCTGGGTCCCCTCCCGAACTCCTGGGTCCTTCCCGAACTCCTGGGTCCTTCCCGGACGCCTGGGTCCCCCCTGAACGCCTGGGTCCCTCCCGAACTCCTGGGTCCCTTGGGGCACTCCTGGGTCCCTCCCGAACTCCTGGGTCCCTCCCGAACTCCTGGGTCCCTCCCGAACTCCTGGGTCCCCTCCCGAACTCCTGGGTCCCCTCCCGAACTCCTGGGTCCCTCCCGGACTCCTGGGTCCTTCCCGGACTGCTGCGTCCCTCCCGGATTCCTGGGTCCCTCCCGAACTCCTGGGTCCTTCCCGAACTCCTGGGTCCCTCCCGAACTCCTGGGTCCTTCCCGAACTCCTGGGTCCCTCCCGAACACCTGGGTCCCCCCTGAACTCCTGGGTCCCTCCCGAACTCCTGGGTCCCTCCCGGACGCCTGGGTCCCCTCCCGGACGCCTGGGTCCCCTCCCGAACTCCTGGGTCCTTCCCGGACGCCTGGGTCCCCTCCCGAAGTCCTGGGTCCTTCCCGGACGCCTGGGTCCTTCCCGAGCTCCTGGGTCCCCTCCCGAACTCCTGGGTCCTTCCCGAACTCCTGGGTCCTTCCCGAACTCCTGGGTCCCTCCCGAACACCTGGGTCCCCTCCCGAACTCCTGGGTCCCTCCCGAACTCCTGGGTCCCCTCCCGAACTCCTGGGTCCCTCCCGAACTCCTGGGTCCTTCCCGAACTCCTGGGTCCCTCCCGAACTCCTGGGTCCCTCCCGGACTCCTGGGTCCCCTCCCGAACGCCTGGGTCCCCTCCCGAACGCCTGGCTCCCTCCCGAACTCCTGGGTCCCTCCCGAACTCCTGGGTCCCCTCCCGAACTCCTGGGTCCCTCCCGAACTCCTGGGTCCTCTTCCGAACTCCTGGGTCCCTCCCGAACACCTGGGTCCCCTCCCGAACTCCTGGGTCCTTCCCGAACTCCTGGGTCCCTCCCGAACTCCTGGGTCCCTCCCGAACTCCTGGATCCCTCCTGAACACCTGGGTCCCCCCTGAACTCCTGGGTCCCCTCCCATACTCCTGGGTCCCCTCCCGAACTCCTGGGTCCCCCCTGAACTCCTGGGTCCCCTCCCGTACTCCTGGGTCCCCTCCCGAACTCCTGGGTCCTTCCCGAACTCCTGGGTCCTTCCCGGACGCCTGGGTCCCCCCTGAACTCCTGGGTCCCTCCCGAACTCCTGGGTCCCTTGGGGCACTCCTGGGTCCCTCCCGAACTCCTGGGTCCCTCCCGAACTCCTGGGTCCCCTCCCGAACTCCTGGGTCCCTCCCGAACTCCTGGGTCCCTCCCGAACACCTGGGTCCCCCCTGAACTCCTGGGTCCCCTCCCGAACTCCTGGGTCCTTCCCGAACTCCTGGGTCCCTCCCGAACACCTGGGTCCCCCCTGAACTCCTGGGTCCCTCCCGGACTCCTGGGTCCTTCCCGGACTCCTGGGTCCCTCCCGGACTCCTGTGTCCTTCCCGAACTCCTGGGTCCCTCCCGAACTCCTGGGTCCCTCCCGAACTCCTGGGTCCTTCCCGAACTCCTGGGTCCCCTCCCGAACTCCTGGGTCCTTCCCGGACGCCTGGGTCCTTCCCGAACTCCTGGGTCCTTCCCGAACTCCTGGGTCCCTCCCGAACACCTGGGTCCCTCCCGAACTCCTGGGTCCCTCCCGAAGTCCTGGGTCCCTCCGGGACTCCTGGGTCCCCTCCCGAACGCCTGGGTCCCCTCCCGAACGCCTGGGTCCCTCCCGAACTCCTGGGTCCCTCCCGAACTCCTGGGTCCCCTCCCGAACTCCTGGGTCCCTCCCGAACTCCTGGGTCCTCTTCCGAACTCCTGGGTCCCTCCCGAACACCTGGGTCCTTCCCAGACTCCTGGGTCCTTCCCGGACGCTTGGGTCCCCTCCCGGACGCTTGGGTCCCCTCCCGAACTCCTGGGTCCTTCCCGAACTCCTGGGTCCCTCCCGAACTCCTGGGTCCCTCCCGAACTCCTGGATCCCTCCTGAACACCTGGGTCCCCCCTGAACTCCTGGGTCCCCTCCCGAACGCCTGGGTCCTTCCCGGACTCCTGGGTCCCCTCCCGTACTCCTGGGTCCCCTCCCGAACTCCTGGGTCCTTCCCGGACGCCTGGGTCCCCCCTGAACTCCTGGGTCCCTCCCGAACTCCTGGGTCCCTTGGGGCACTCCTGGGTCCCTCCCGAACTCCTGGGTCCCTCCCGAACTCCTGGGTCCCCTCCCGAACTCCTGGGTCCCTCCCGAACTCCTGGGTCCCTCCCGAACACCTGGGTCCCCCCTGAACTCCTGGGTCCCCTCCCGAACTCCTGGGTCCCCCCTGAACTCCTGGGTCCCTCCCGAACACCTGGGTCCCTCCCGAACTCCTGGGTCCCCTCCCGAACTCCTGGGTCCCTCCCGAACTCCTGGGTCCCTCCCGAACTCCTGGGTCCTCTTCCGAACTCCTGGGTCCCTCCCGAACACCTGGGTCCTTCCCGGACTCCTGGGTCCTTCCCGGACGCCTGGGTCCCCTCCCGGACGCTTGGGTCCCCTCCCGAACTCCTGGGTCCCTCCCGAACTCCTGGGTCCCTCCTGAACTCCTGGGTCCCTCCCGAACTCCTGGATCCCTCCTGAAAACCTGGGTCCCCCCTGAACTCCTGGGTCCCCTCCCGAACGCCTGGGTCCTTCCCGGACTCCTGGGTCCCCTCCCGTACTCCTGGGTCCCCTCCCGAACTCCTGGGTCCTTCCCGAACTCCTGGGTCCCTCCCGAACTCCTGGGTCCCCTCCCGAACTGCTGGGTCCCCTCCCGAACTCTTGGGTCCTTCCCGGACGCCTGGGTCCCTCCCGAACTCCTGGGTCCCCTCCCGGACTCCTGGGTCCCCTCCCGGACTCCTGGGTCCTTCCCGGACTCCTGGGTCCCCTCCCGAACGCCTGGGTCCCTCCCGAGCTCCTGGGTCCCCTCCCGAACTCCTGGGTCCTTCCCGGACGCCTGGGTCCCCTCCCGAACTCCTGGGTCCTTCCCGGACGCCTGGGTCCCCTCCCGAACTCCTGGGTCCCCTCCCGGACTCCTGGGTCCCTCCCGAACTCCTGGGTCCCTTGGGGCACTCCTGGGTCCCTCCCGAACTCCTGGGTCCCCTCCCGAACTCCTGGGTCCTTCCCGAACTCCTGGGTCCCTCCCGAACTCCTGGGTCCCCTCCCGAACTCCTGGGTCCTTCCCGAACTCCTGGGTCCCTCCCGAACTGCTGGGTCCCCTCCCGAACTCCTGGGTCCTTCCCGGACGCCTGGGTCCCTCCCGAACTCCTGGGTCCCCTCCCGGACTCCTGGGTCCCCTCCCGGACTCCTGGGTCCTTCCCGGACTCCTGGGTCCCCTCCCGAACGCCTGGGTCCTTCCCGAGCTCCTGGGTCCCCTCCCGAACTCCTGGGTCCTTCCCGAACTCCTCGGCCCATCCCGAACTCCTGGGTCCCCCCCGAACTCCTGGGTCCTTCCCGAACTCCTGGGTCCCCCCCGAACTCCTGGGTCCCCTCCCGAACTCCTGGGTCCCTCCTGAACTCCTGCGTCCCCTCCTGAACACCTGGGTCCCCCCTGAACTTCTGGGTCCCCTCCCGAACGCCTGGGTCCTTCCCGGACTCCTGGGTCCCTGCCGGACTCCTGGGTCCCTCCCGAACTCCTGGGACCCCTCCCGAACTCCTGGGTCCTTCCCGGACGCCTGGGTCCTTCCCGGACTCCTGGGTCCCCTCCCGGACTCCTGGGTCCTTCCCGGACTCCTGGGTCCCCTCCCGAACGCCTGGGTCCCTCCCGAGCTCCTGGGTCCCCTCCCGAACTCCTGGGTCCTTCCCGAACTCCTGGGTCCCTCCCGAACTCCTGGGTCCTTCCCGAACTCCTGGGTCCCTCCCGAACTCCTGGGTCCCCTCCCGAACTCCTGGGTCCTTCCCGGACGCCTGGGTCCCCTCCCGAACTCCTGGGTCCTTCCCGGACGCCTGGGTCCTTCCCGGACTCCTGGGTCCCCTCCCGGACTCCTGGGTCCTTCCCGGACGCCTGGGTCCTTCCCGGACTCCTGGGTCCCCTCCCGAACGCCTGGGTCCCTCCCGAGCTCCTTGGTCCCCTCCCGAACTCCTGGGTCCCTCCCGAACTCCTAGGTCCTTCCCGAACTCCTGGGTCCCTCCCGAACTCCTGGGTCCCTCCCGAACACCTGGGTCCCCCCTCAACTCCTGGGTCCCCTCCCGAACTCCTGGGTCCCCCCGAACTCCTAGGTCCCCTCCCGAACTCCTGGGTCCCCTCCCGAACTCCTGGGTCCTTCCCGGACGCCTGGGTCCCCTCCCGAACTCCTGGGTCCCTCCCGAACTCATGGGTCCCTCCCGAACACCTGGGTCCCCCCTGAACTCCTGGGTCCCCTCCCAAACTCCTGGGTCCCTTGGGGCACTCCTGGGTCCCTCCCGAACTCCTGGGTCCCTCCCGAGCTCCTGGGTCCCTCCCGAACTCCTGGGTCCTTCCCGGACTCCTGGGTCCTTCCCGGACGCCTGGGTCCCCTCCCGAACTCCTGGGTCCCTCCCGAACTCCTGGGTACCTTGGGACACTCCTGGGTCCCTCCCGAACTCCTGGGTTCCTCCCGAACACCTGGGTCCCTCCCGAACTCCTGGGTCCTTCCCGGACTCCTGGGTCCTTCCCGGACTCCTGGGTCCCCTCCCGAACTCCTGGGTCCCCTCCCGGACGCCTGGTTCCCCTCCTGAACTCCTGGGTCCTTCCCGAACTCCTGGGTCCCCTCCCGAACTCCTGGGTCCCTCCCGAACACCTGGGTCCCCCCTGAACTCCTGGGTCCCTCCCGAACTCCTGGGTCCCTCCCGGACTCCTGGGTCCCTCCCGGACTCCTGGGTCCCTCCGGAACTCCTGGGTCCCCTCCTGAACTCCTGGGTCCTTCCCGAACTCCTGGGTCCCCTCCCGAACTCCTGGGTCCTTCCCGGACGCCTGGGTCCCCTCCCGAACTCCTGGGTCCTTCCCGGACGCCTGGGTCCTTCCCGGACTCCTGGGTCCCCTCCCGGACTCCTGGGTCCCTCCCGAACTCCTGGGTCCCCTCCCGGACTCCTGGGTCCCTCCCGAACTCCTGGGTCCCTCCCGAACTCCTGGGTCCCCTCCGGGACTCCTGGGTCCCTCCCGAACTCCTGGGTCCCTCCCGAACTCCTGGGTCCTTCCCGGACTACTGGGTCCCCTACCGAACTCCTGGGTCCCTCCCGAACTCCTGGGTCCCCTCCCGAACTCCTGGGTCCCCCCCCGAACTCCTGGGTCCCTCCCGAACTCCTGGGTCCCCCCCCGAACTCCTGGGTCCCCCCCGAACTCCTGGGTCCCTCCCGAACTCCTGGGTCCCCCCTGAACTCCTGGGTCCCTCCCGAACTCCTGGGTCCCACCCGAACTCCTGGGTCCCCTCACGGACTCCTGGCTCCCCTCCCGGACTCCTGGCTCCCCTCCCGAACGCCTGGGTCCCCTCCCGCACGCCTGGGTCCCTCCCGAACTCCTGGGTCCCCTCCCGAACTCTTGGGTCCTTCCCGGACGCCTGGGTCCCCTCCCGAACTCCTGGGTCCTTCCCGGACGCCTGGGTCCTTCCCGGACTCCTGGGTCCCCTCCCGGACTCCTGGGTCCTTCCCGAACTCCTGGGTCCTTCCCGAACTCCTGGGTCCCTCCCGAACACCTGGGTCCCCCCTGAACTCCTGGGTCCCCTCCCGAACTCCTGGGTCCCTCCTGAACACCTGGGTCCCCCCTGAACTCCTGGGTCCCCTCCCGAACTCCTGGGTCCCTCCCGAACTCCTGGGTCCTCTCCCGAACTCCTGGGTCCCTCCCGAACTCCTGGGTCCCTCCCGAACTCCTGGGTCCCTCCCGAACACCTGGGTCCCCCCTGAACTCCTGGGTCCCTCCCGAACTCCTGGGTCCCTCCCGAACTCCTGGGTCCCTTGGGGCACTCCTGGGTCCCCCCCCGAACTCCTGGGTCCTTCCCGGACTCCTGGGTCCTTCCCGGACGCCTGGGTCCCTCCCGAACTCCTTGGTCCCCTCCCGAACTCCTGGGTCCTTCCCGAACTCCTGGGTCCCCTCCCGAACTCCTGGGTCCTTCCCGAACTCCTGGGTCCCCTCCCGAACTCCTGGGTCCCTCCCGAACACCTGGGTCCCCCCTGAACTCCTGGGTCCCTCCCGAACTCCTGGGTCCCTCCCGGACTCCTGGGTCCCTCCCGGACTCCTGGGTCCCTCCGGAACTCCTGGGTCCCCTCCTGAACTCCTGGGTCCTTCCCGAACTCCTGGGTCCCCTCCCGAACTCCTGGGTCCTTCCCGGACGCCTGGGTCCCCTCCCGAACTCCTGGGTCCTTCCCGGACGCCTGGGTCCTTCCCGGACTCCTGGGTCCCCTCCCGGACTCCTGGGTCCCTCCCGAACTCCTGGGTCCCCTCCCGGACTCCTGGGTCCCTCCCGAACTCCTGGGTCCCTCCCGAACTCCTGGGTCCCCTCCGGGACTCCTGGGTCCCTCCCGAACTCCTGGGTCCCTCCCGAACTCCTGGGTCCTTCCCGGACTACTGGGTCCCCTACCGAACTCCTGGGTCCCTCCCGAACTCCTGGGTCCCCTCCCGAACTCCTGGGTCCCCCCCCGAACTCCTGGGTCCCTCCCGAACTCCTGGGTCCCCCCCCGAACTCCTGGGTCCCCCCCGAACTCCTGGGTCCCTCCCGAACTCCTGGGTCCCCCCTGAACTCCTGGGTCCCTCCCGAACTCCTGGGTCCCACCCGAACTCCTGGGTCCCCTCACGGACTCCTGGCTCCCCTCCCGGACTCCTGGCTCCCCTCCCGAACGCCTGGGTCCCCTCCCGCACGCCTGGGTCCCTCCCGAACTCCTGGGTCCCCTCCCGAACTCTTGGGTCCTTCCCGGACGCCTGGGTCCCCTCCCGAACTCCTGGGTCCTTCCCGGACGCCTGGGTCCTTCCCGGACTCCTGGGTCCCCTCCCGGACTTCTGGGTCCTTCCCGAACTCCTGGGTCCTTCCCGAACTCCTGGGTCCCTCCCGAACACCTGGGTCCCCCCTGAACTCCTGGGTCCCCTCCCGAACTCCTGGGTCCCTCCTGAACACCTGGGTCCCCCCTGAACTCCTGGGTCCCCTCCCGAACTCCTGGGTCCCTCCCGAACTCCTGGGTCCTCTCCCGAACTCCTGGGTCCCTCCCGAACTCCTGGGTCCCTCCCGAACTCCTGGGTCCCTCCCGAACACCTGGGTCCCCCCTGAACTCCTGGGTCCCTCCCGAACTCCTGGGTCCCTCCCGAACTCCTGGGTCCCTTGGGGCACTCCTGGGTCCCCCCCCGAACTCCTGGGTCCTTCCCGGACTCCTGGGTCCTTCCCGGACGCCTGGGTCCCTCCCGAACTCCTTGGTCCCCTCCCGAACTCCTGGGTCCTTCCCGAACTCCTGGGTCCCCTCCCGAACTCCTGGGTCCTTCCCGAACTCCTGGGTCCCTCCCGAACTCCTGGGTCCCCTCCCGAACTCCTGGGCCCCTCCAGAACTTCTGGGTCCCCTCCCGAACTCCTGGGTCCCTCCCGAACTCCTGGGTCCCTCCCGGACTCCTGGGTCCCTCCCGAACTCCTGGGTCCCCTCCTGAACTCCTGGGTCCTTCCCGAACTCCTGGGTCCCCTCCCGAACTCCTGGGTCCTTCCCGGACGCCTGGGTCCCCTCCCGAACTCCTGGGTCCTTCCCGGACGCCTGGGTCCTTCCCGGACTCCTGGGTCCCCTCCCGGACTCCTGGGTCCCTCCCGAACTCCTGGGTCCCCTCCCGGACTCCTGGGTCCCTCCCGAACTCCTGGGTCCCTCCCGAACTCCTGGGTCCCCTCCCGAACTCCTGGGTCCCCCCCCGAACTCCTGGGTCCCTCCCGAACTCCTGGGTCCCCCCCCGAACTCCTGGGTCCCCCCCGAACTCCTGTGTCCCACCCGAACTCCTGGGTCCCCTCACGGACTCCTGGCTCCCCTCCCGGACTCCTGGCTCCCCTCCCGAACGCCTGGGTCCCCTCCCGCACGCCTGGGTCCCTCCCGAACTCCTGGGTCCCCTCCCGAACTCTTGGGTCCTTCCCGGACGCCTGGGTCCCCTCCCGAACTCCTGGGTCCTTCCCGGACGCCTGGGTCCTTCCCGGACTCCTGGGTCCCCTCCCGGACTCCTGGGTCCTTCCCGAACTCCTGGGTCCTTCCCGAACTCCTGGGTCCCTCCCGAACTCCTGGGTCCCTTGGGGCACTCCTGGGTCCCTCCCGAACTCCTGGGTCCCTCCCGAACACCTGGGTCCCCCCGAACACCTGGGTCCCTCCTGAACACCTGGGTCCCCCCTGAACTCCTGGGTCCCCTCCCGAACTCCTGGGTCCCTCCCGAACTCCTGGGTCCTCTCCCGAACTCCTGGGTCCCTCCCGAACTCCTGGGTCCCTCCCGAACACCTGGGTCCCCCCTGAACTCCTGGGTCCCTCCCGAACTCCTGGGTCCCTTGGGGCACTCCTGGGTCCCCCCCCGAACTCCTGGGTCCTTCCCGGACTCCTGGGTCCTTCCCGGACGCCTGGGTCCCTCCCGAACTCCTGGGTCCCCTCCCGAACTCCTGGGTCCTTCCCGAACTCCTGGGTCCCCTCCCGAACTCCTGGGTCCTTCCCGAACTCCTGGGTCCCTCCGAACTCCTGGGTCCCCTCCCGAACTCCTGGGCCCCTCCAGAACTCCTGGGTCCCTCCTGAACACCTGGGTCCCCCCTGAACTCCTGGGTCCCCTCCCGGACGCCTGGGTCCCCTCCCGAACTCCTGGGTCCCTTGGGGCACTCCTGGGTCCCTCCCAAACTCCAGGGTCCCTCCCGAACGCCTGGGTCCCTCCCGAACTCCTGGGTCCCTCCCGAACACCTGGGTCCCCCCGAACACCTGGGTCCCCCCCGAACTCCTGGGTCCCCCCTGAACACCTGGGTCCCTCCCGAACGCCTGGGTCCCTTCCCGAACTCCTGGGTCCTTCCCGAACTCCTGGGTCCCTCCCGGACTCCTGGGTCCCTCCCGGACTCCTGGGTCCCTCCCGAACTCCTGGGTCCCTCCCGAACTCCTGGGTCCCCTCCCGAACTCCTGGGTCCCCTCCCGAACTCCTGGGTCCCTCCCGAACTCCTGGGTCCCCTCCCGAACTCCTGGGTCCCCTCCCGAACGCCTGGGTCCTTCCCGGACTCCTGGGTCCCCTCCCGAACTCCTGGGTCCTTCCCGAATGCCTGGGTCCCTCCCGAACGCCTGGGTCCCTCCCGAACTCCTGGGTCCTTCCCGAACTCCTGGGTCCCTCCCGAACTCCTGGGTCCCCCCCGAACTCCTGGGTCCCCCCTGAACTCCTGGGTCCCCCCCGAACTCCTGGGTCCTCCCCGAACAGCTGGGTCCCTCCCGAACTCCTGGGTCCCCCCCGAACTCCTGGGTCCCCCCTGAACTCCTGGGTCCCTCCCGAACTCCTGGGTCCTTCCCGAACACCTGTGTCCCCCTGAACTCCTGGGTCCCCTCCCGAACTCCTGGGTCCCCTCCCGAACTCCTGGGTCCCTCCCGAACTCCTGGGTCCCCCCCGACCTCCTGGGTCCTTCCCGAACTCCTGGGTCCCTCCCGAACTCCTGGGTCCCTTGGGGCACTCCTGGGTCCCTCCCGAACTCCTGGGTCCCCTCCCGAACTCCTGGGTCCTTCCCGAACTCCTGGGTCCCTCCCGAACTCCTGGGTCCCCTCCCGAACTCCTGGGTCCTTCCCGAACTCCTGGGTCCCTCCCGAACTGCTGGGTCCCCTCCCGAACTCCTGGGTCCTTCCCGGACGCCTGGGTCCCTCCCGAACTCCTGGGTCCCCTCCCGGACTCCTGGGTCCCCTCCCGGACTCCTGGGTCCTTCCCGGACTCCTGGGTCCCCTCCCGAACGCCTGGGTCCCTCCCGAGCTCCTGGGTCCCCTCCCGAACTCCTGGGTCCTTCCCGAACTCCTCGGCCCCTCCCGAACTCCTGGGTCCCCCCCGAACTCCTGGGTCCTTCCCGAACTCCTGGGTCCCTCCCGAACACGTGGGTCCATCCCGAACACCTGGGTCCCCCCTCACCTCCTGGGTCCCCTCCCGAACTCCTGGGTCCCTCCTGAACTCCTGCGTCCCCTCCCGAACTCCTGGGTCCCCTCCCGAACTCCTGGGTCCCTCCCGAACTCCTGGGTCCTTCCCGGACTCCTGGGTCCCCCCTGAACTCCTGGGTCCCCTCCCAAACTCCTGGGTCCCCTCCCGAACTCCTGGGTCCTTCCCGAACACCAGGGTCCCCCCGAACTCCTGGGTCCCCTCCCGAACTCCTGGGTTCCTCCCGAACTCCTGGGTCCCTCCCGAACACCTGGGTCCCCCCGAACACCTGGGTCCCTCCTGAACACCTCGGTCCCCCCTGAACTTCTGGGTCCCCTCCCGAACGCCTGGGTCCTTCCCGGACTCCTGGGTCCCTCCCGGACTCCTGGGTCCCTCCCGAACTCCTGGGACCCCTCCCGAACTCCTGGGTCCTTCCCGGACGCCTGGGTCCTTCCCGGACTCCTGGGTCCCCTCCCGGACTCCTGGGTCCTTCCCGGACTCCTGGGTCCCCTCCCGAACGCCTGGGTCCCTCCCGAGCTCCTGGGTCCCCTCCCGAACTCCTGGGTCCTTCCCGAACTCCTGGGTCCCTCCCGAACTCCTGGGTCCTTCCCGAACTCCTGGGCCCTTCCCGGACTCCTGGGTCCTTCCCGAACTCCTGGGTCCCTCCCGAACTCCTGGGTCCCCTCCCGAACTCCTGGGTCCTTCCCGGACGCCTGGGTCCCCTCCCGAACTCCTGGGTCCTTCCCGGACTCCTGGGTCCTTCCCGAACTCCTGGGTCCCTCCCGAACTCCTGGGTCCCCTCCCGAACTCCTGGGTCCTTCCCGGACGCCTGGGTCCCCTCCCGGACTCCTGGGTCCCCTCCCGAACGCCTGGGTCCCTCCCGAGCTCCTTGGTCCCCTCCCGAACTCCTGGGTCCCTCCCGAACTCCTAGGTCCTTCCCGAACTCCTGGGTCCCTCCCGAACTCCTGGGTCCCTCCCGAACACCTGGGTCCCCCCTCAACTCCTGGGTCCCCTCCCGAACTCCTGGGTCCCCCCGAACTCCTAGGTCCCCTCCCGAACTCCTGGGTCCCCTCCCGAACTCCTGGGTCCTTCCCGGACGCCTGGGTCCCCTCCCGAACTCCTGGGTCCCTCCCGAACTCATGGGTCCCTCCCGAACACCTGGGTCCCCCCTGAACTCCTGGGTCCCCTCCCGGACTCCTGGGTCCCTTGGGGCACTCCTGGGTCCCTCCCGAACTCCTGGGTCCCTCCCGAACTCCTGGGTCCCTTGGGGCACTCCTGGGTCCCTCCCGAGCTCCTGGGTCCCTCCCGAACTCCTGGGTCCTTCCCGGACTCCTGGGTCCTTCCCGGACGCCTGGGTCCCCTCCCGAACTCCTGGGTCCCTCCCGAACTCCTGGGTCCCTTGGGACACTCCTGGGTCCCTCCAGAACTCCTGGGTTCCTCCCGAACACCTGGGTCCCTCCCGAACTCCTGGGTCCTTCCCGGACTCCTGGGTCCTTCCCGGACTCCTGGGTCCCCTCCCGAACTCCTGGGTCCCCTCCCGGACGCCTGGTTCCCCTCCTGAACTCCTGGGTCCTTCCCGAACTCCTGGGTCCCCTCCCGAACTCCTGGGTCCCTCCCGAACACCTGGGTCCCCCCTGAACTCCTGGGTCCCTCCCGAACTCCTGGGTCCCTCCCGGACTCCTGGGTCCCTCCCGGACTCCTGGGTCCCTCCGGAACTCCTGGGTCCCCTCCTGAACTCCTGGGTCCTTCCCGAACTCCTGGGTCCCCTCCCGAACTCCTGGGTCCTTCCCGGACGCCTGGGTCCCCTCCCGAACTCCTGGGTCCTTCCCGGACGCCTGGGTCCTTCCCGGACTCCTGGGTCCCCTCCCGGACTCCTGGGTCCCTCCCGAACTCCTGGGTCCCCTCCCGGACTCCTGGGTCCCTCCCGAACTCCTGGGTCCCTCCCGAACTCCTGGGTCCCCTCCCGGACTCCTGGGTCCCTCCCGAACTCCTGGGTCCCTCCCGAACTCCTGGGTCCTTCCCGGACTCCTGGGTCCCCTACCGAACTCCTGGGTCCCCTCCCGAACTCCTGGGTCCCCTCCCGAACTCCTGGGTCCCCCCCCGAACTCCTGGGTCCCTCCCGAACTCCTGGGTCCCCCCCCGAACTCCTGGGTCCCCCCCGAACTCCTGGGTCCCTCCCGAACTCCTGGGTCCCACCCGAACTCCTGGGTCCCCTCACGGACTCCTGGCTCCCCTCCCGGACTCCTGGCTCCCCTCCCGAACGCCTGGGTCCCCTCCCGCACGCCTGGGTCCCTCCCGAACTCCTGGGTCCCCTCCCGAACTCTTGGGTCCTTCCCGGACGCCTGGGTCCCCTCCCGAACTCCTGGGTCCTTCCCGGACGCCTGGGTCCTTCCCGGACTCCTGGGTCCCCTCCCGGACTCCTGGGTCCTTCCCGAACTCCTGGGTCCTTCCCGAACACCTGGGTCCCAACTGAACTCCTGGGTCCCCTCCCGAACTCCTGGGTCCCTCCCGAACTCCTGGGTCCCCCCTGAACTCCTGGGTCCCTACCGAACTCCTGGGTCCTTCCCGAACTCCTGGGTCCCTCCCGAACACCTGGGTCCCCCCTGAACTCCTGGGTCCCCTCCCGAACTCCTGGGTCCCTCCTGAACACCTGGGTCCCCCCTGAACTCCTGGGTCCCCTCCCGAACTCCTGGGTCCCTCCCGAACTCCTGGGTCCTCTCCCGAACTCCTGGGTCCCTCCCGAACTCCTGGGTCCCTCCCGAACACCTGGGTCCCCCCTGAACTCCTGGGTCCCCTCCCGAACTCCTGGGTCCCTCCCGAACTCCTGGGTCCCTCCCGAACTCCTGGGTCCCTTGGGGCACTCCTGGGTCCCCCCCCGAACTCCTGGGTCCTTCCCGGACTCCTGGGTCCTTCCCGGACGCCTGGGTCCCTCCCGAACTCCTGGGTCCCCTCCCGAACTCCTGGGTCCTTCCCGAACTCCTGGGTCCCCTCCCGAACTCCTGGGTCCTTCCCGAACTCCTGGGTCCCTCCCGAACTCCTGGGTCCCCTCCCGAACTCCTGGGCCCCTCCAGAATTCCTGGGTCCCCTCCCGAACTCCTGGGTCCCTCCCGAACTCCTGGGTCCTTCCCGAACTCCTGGGTCCCTCCTGAACTCCTGGGTCCTTCCCGAACTCCTGGGTCCCCCCTGAACTCCTGGGTCCCCTCCCGGACGCCTGGGTCCCTTGGGGCACTCCTGGGTCCCTCCCAAACTCCAGGGTCCCTCCCGAACACCTGGGTCCCTCCCGAATTCCTGGGTCCTTCCCGAACTCCTGGGTCCCCTCCTGAACTCCTGGGTCCTTCCCGAACTCCTGGGTCCCCTCCCGAACTCCTGGGTCCTTCCCGAACTCCTGGGTCCCCTCCCGAACGCCTGGGTCCCTCCCGAACTCCTGGGTCCCTCCCGAACACCTGGGTCCCCCCGAACACCTGGGTCCCCCCCGAACACCTGGGTCCCCCCTGAACACCTGGGTCCCCCCTGAACTCCTGGGTCCCTCCCGAACGCCTGGGTCCCTTCCCGAACTCCTGGGTCCTTCCCGAACTCCTGGGTCCCTCCCGAACTCCTGGGTCCCTCCCGGACTCCTGGGTCCCTCCCGAACTCCTGGGTCCCCTCCCGGACGCCTGGGTCCCTCCCGAACGCCTGGGTCCCCTCGCGGACGCCTGGGTCCTTCCCGGACTCCTGGGTCCCCTCCCGAACGCCTGGGTCCCTCCCGGACTCCTGGGTCCCTTGGGGCACTCCTGGGTCCCCTCCCGAACTCCTGGGTCCCTCCCGAACACCTGGGTCCCCCCTGAACTGCTGGGTCCCTTCCCGAACTCCTGGGTCCCTCCCGGACTCCTGGGTCCCCTCCCGAACTCCTGGGTCCCCTCCCGAACACCTGGGTCCTTCCCGGACTCCTGGGTCCCCTCCCGTACTCCTGGGTCCCCTCCCGAACTCCTGGGTCCTTCGCGGACTCCTGGGTCCTTCCCGGACTCCTCGGTCCCCTCCCGAACGCCTGGGTCCCTCCCGAACTCCTGGGTCCTTCCCGAACTCCTGGGTCCCTCCCGAACTCCTGGGTCCCCCCCGAACTCCTGGGTCCCCCCTGAACTCCTGGGTCCCCCCCGAACTCCTGGGTCCTTCCCGAACACCTGGGTCCCTCCCGAACTCCTGGGTCCCCCCCGAACTCCTGGGTCCCCCCTGAACTCCTGGGTCCCTCCCGAACTCCTGGGTCCTTCCCGAACTCCTGGGTCCCTCCCGAACACCTGGGTCCCTCCGGAACTCCTGGGTCCCTCCCGAACTCCTGGGTCCCCTCCCGAACTCCTGGGTCCTTCCCGAACACCTGGGTCCCCCCGAACTCCTGGGTCCCCTCCCGAACTCCTGGGTCCCCTCCCGAACTCCTGGGTCCCTCCCGAACTCCTGGGTCCCCCCCGACCTCCTGGGTCCTTCCCGAACTCCTGGGTCCCTCCCGAACTCCTGGGTCCCTCCCGAACTCCTGGGTCCTTCCCGAACACCTGGATCCCTCCCGAACTCCTGGGTCCCCTCCCAAACTCCTGGGTCCCTCCCGAACTCCTGGATCCCCTCCCAAACTCCTGGGTCCCCTCCCGAACTCCTGGGTCCCTCCCGAACTCCTGGGTCCCTCCCGAACACCTGGGTCCCCCCTGAACTCCTGGGTCCCCTCCCGAACTCCTGGGTCCCTCCCGAACTCCTGGGTCCCTTGGGGCACTCCTGGGTCCCTCACGAACTCCTGGGTCCCTCCCGAACACCCGGGTCCCCCCTGAACTCCTGGGTCCCTCCCGAACTCCTGGGTCCTTCCCGGACTCCTGGGTCCTTCCCGAACTCCTGGGTCCCCTCCCGAACTCCTGGGTCCTTCCCGAACTCCTGGGTCCCTCCCGAACTCCTGGGTCCCCTCCCGAACTCCTGGGTCCCCTCCCGAACTCCTGGGTCCCTCCTGAACTCCTGCGTCCCCTCCCGAACTCCTGGGTCCCCTCCCGAACTCCTGGGTCCCTCCCGAACTCCTGGGTCCTTCCCGGACTCCTGGGTCCCCCCTGAACTCCTGGGTCCCCTCCCAAACTCCTGGGTCCCCTCCCGAACTCCTGGGTCCTTCCCGAACACCAGGGTCCCCCCGAACTCCTGGGTCCCCTCCCGAACTCCTGGGTTCCTCCCGAACTCCTGGGTCCCTCCCGAACACCTGGGTCCCCCCGAACACCTGGGTCCCTCCTGAACACCTCGGTCCCCCCTGAACTTCTGGGTCCCCTCCCGAACGCCTGGGTCCTTCCCGGACTCCTGGGTCCCTCCCGGACTCCTGGGTCCCTCCCGAACTCCTGGGACCCCTCCCGAACTCCTGGGTCCTTCCCGGACGCCTGGGTCCTTCCCGGACTCCTGGGTCCCCTCCCGGACTCCTGGGTCCTTCCCGGACTCCTGGGTCCCCTCCCGAACGCCTGGGTCCCTCCCGAGCTCCTGGGTCCCCTCCCGAACTCCTGGGTCCTTCCCGAACTCCTGGGTCCCTCCCGAACTCCTGGGTCCTTCCCGAACTCCTGGGTCCTTCCCGGACTCCTGGGTCCTTCCCGAACTCCTGGGTCCCTCCCGAACTCCTGGGTCCCCTCCCGAACTCCTGGGTCCTTCCCGGACGCCTGGGTCCCCTCCCGAACTCCTGGGTCCTTCCCGGACTCCTGGGTCCTTCCCGAACTCCTGGGTCCCTCCCGAACTCCTGGGTCCCCTCCCGAACTCCTGGGTCCTTCCCGGACGCCTGGGTCCCCTCCCGGACTCCTGGGTCCCCTCCCGAACGCCTGGGTCCCTCCCGAGCTCCTTGGTCCCCTCCCGAACTCCTGGGTCCCTCCCGAACTCCTAGGTCCTTCCCGAACTCCTGGGTCCCTCCCGAACTCCTGGGTCCCTCCCGAACACCTGGGTCCCCCCTCAACTCCTGGGTCCCCTCCCGAACTCCTGGGTCCCCCCGAACTCCTAGGTCCCCTCCCGAACTCCTGGGTCCCCTCCCGAACTCCTGGGTCCTTCCCGGACGCCTGGGTCCCCTCCCGAACTCCTGGGTCCCTCCCGAACTCATGGGTCCCTCCCGAACACCTGGGTCCCCCCTGAACTCCTGGGTCCCCTCCCGGACTCCTGGGTCCCTTGGGGCACTCCTGGGTCCCTCCCGAACTCCTGGGTCCCTCCCGAACTCCTGGGTCCCTTGGGGCACTCCTGGGTCCCTCCCGAGCTCCTGGGTCCCTCCCGAACTCCTGGGTCCTTCCCGGACTCCTGGGTCCTTCCCGGACGCCTGGGTCCCCTCCCGAACTCCTGGGTCCCTCCCGAACTCCTGGGTCCCTTGGGACACTCCTGGGTCCCTCCAGAACTCCTGGGTTCCTCCCGAACACCTGGGTCCCTCCCGAACTCCTGGGTCCTTCCCGGACTCCTGGGTCCTTCCCGGACTCCTGGGTCCCCTCCCGAACTCCTGGGTCCCCTCCCGGACGCCTGGTTCCCCTCCTGAACTCCTGGGTCCTTCCCGAACTCCTGGGTCCCCTCCCGAACTCCTGGGTCCCTCCCGAACACCTGGGTCCCCCCTGAACTCCTGGGTCCCTCCCGAACTCCTGGGTCCCTCCCGGACTCCTGGGTCCCTCCCGGACTCCTGGGTCCCTCCGGAACTCCTGGGTCCCCTCCTGAACTCCTGGGTCCTTCCCGAACTCCTGGGTCCCCTCCCGAACTCCTGGGTCCTTCCCGGACGCCTGGGTCCCCTCCCGAACTCCTGGGTCCTTCCCGGACGCCTGGGTCCTTCCCGGACTCCTGGGTCCCCTCCCGGACTCCTGGGTCCCTCCCGAACTCCTGGGTCCCCTCCCGGACTCCTGGGTCCCTCCCGAACTCCTGGGTCCCTCCCGAACTCCTGGGTCCCCTCCCGGACTCCTGGGTCCCTCCCGAACTCCTGGGTCCCTCCCGAACTCCTGGGTCCTTCCCGGACTCCTGGGTCCCCTACCGAACTCCTGGGTCCCCTCCCGAACTCCTGGGTCCCCTCCCGAACTCCTGGGTCCCCCCCCGAACTCCTGGGTCCCTCCCGAACTCCTGGGTCCCCCCCCGAACTCCTGGGTCCCCCCCGAACTCCTGGGTCCCTCCCGAACTCCTGGGTCCCACCCGAACTCCTGGGTCCCCTCACGGACTCCTGGCTCCCCTCCCGGACTCCTGGCTCCCCTCCCGAACGCCTGGGTCCCCTCCCGCACGCCTGGGTCCCTCCCGAACTCCTGGGTCCCCTCCCGAACTCTTGGGTCCTTCCCGGACGCCTGGGTCCCCTCCCGAACTCCTGGGTCCTTCCCGGACGCCTGGGTCCTTCCCGGACTCCTGGGTCCCCTCCCGGACTCCTGGGTCCTTCCCGAACTCCTGGGTCCTTCCCGAACACCTGGGTCCCAACTGAACTCCTGGGTCCCCTCCCGAACTCCTGGGTCCCTCCCGAACTCCTGGGTCCCCCCTGAACTCCTGGGTCCCTACCGAACTCCTGGGTCCTTCCCGAACTCCTGGGTCCCTCCCGAACACCTGGGTCCCCCCTGAACTCCTGGGTCCCCTCCCGAACTCCTGGGTCCCTCCTGAACACCTGGGTCCCCCCTGAACTCCTGGGTCCCCTCCCGAACTCCTGGGTCCCTCCCGAACTCCTGGGTCCTCTCCCGAACTCCTGGGTCCCTCCCGAACTCCTGGGTCCCTCCCGAACACCTGGGTCCCCCCTGAACTCCTGGGTCCCCTCCCGAACTCCTGGGTCCCTCCCGAACTCCTGGGTCCCTCCCGAACTCCTGGGTCCCTTGGGGCACTCCTGGGTCCCCCCCCGAACTCCTGGGTCCTTCCCGGACTCCTGGGTCCTTCCCGGACGCCTGGGTCCCTCCCGAACTCCTGGGTCCCCTCCCGAACTCCTGGGTCCTTCCCGAACTCCTGGGTCCCCTCCCGAACTCCTGGGTCCTTCCCGAACTCCTGGGTCCCTCCCGAACTCCTGGGTCCCCTCCCGAACTCCTGGGCCCCTCCAGAATTCCTGGGTCCCCTCCCGAACTCCTGGGTCCCTCCCGAACTCCTGGGTCCTTCCCGAACTCCTGGGTCCCTCCTGAACTCCTGGGTCCTTCCCGAACTCCTGGGTCCCCCCTGAACTCCTGGGTCCCCTCCCGGACGCCTGGGTCCCTTGGGGCACTCCTGGGTCCCTCCCAAACTCCAGGGTCCCTCCCGAACACCTGGGTCCCTCCCGAATTCCTGGGTCCTTCCCGAACTCCTGGGTCCCCTCCTGAACTCCTGGGTCCTTCCCGAACTCCTGGGTCCCCTCCCGAACTCCTGGGTCCTTCCCGAACTCCTGGGTCCCCTCCCGAACGCCTGGGTCCCTCCCGAACTCCTGGGTCCCTCCCGAACACCTGGGTCCCCCCGAACACCTGGGTCCCCCCCGAACACCTGGGTCCCCCCTGAACACCTGGGTCCCCCCTGAACTCCTGGGTCCCTCCCGAACGCCTGGGTCCCTTCCCGAACTCCTGGGTCCTTCCCGAACTCCTGGGTCCCTCCCGAACTCCTGGGTCCCTCCCGGACTCCTGGGTCCCTCCCGAACTCCTGGGTCCCCTCCCGGACGCCTGGGTCCCTCCCGAACGCCTGGGTCCCCTCGCGGACGCCTGGGTCCTTCCCGGACTCCTGGGTCCCCTCCCGAACGCCTGGGTCCCTCCCGGACTCCTGGGTCCCTTGGGGCACTCCTGGGTCCCCTCCCGAACTCCTGGGTCCCTCCCGAACACCTGGGTCCCCCCTGAACTGCTGGGTCCCTTCCCGAACTCCTGGGTCCCTCCCGGACTCCTGGGTCCCCTCCCGAACTCCTGGGTCCCCTCCCGAACACCTGGGTCCTTCCCGGACTCCTGGGTCCCCTCCCGTACTCCTGGGTCCCCTCCCGAACTCCTGGGTCCTTCGCGGACTCCTGGGTCCTTCCCGGACTCCTCGGTCCCCTCCCGAACGCCTGGGTCCCTCCCGAACTCCTGGGTCCTTCCCGAACTCCTGGGTCCCTCCCGAACTCCTGGGTCCCCCCCGAACTCCTGGGTCCCCCCTGAACTCCTGGGTCCCCCCCGAACTCCTGGGTCCTTCCCGAACACCTGGGTCCCTCCCGAACTCCTGGGTCCCCCCCGAACTCCTGGGTCCCCCCTGAACTCCTGGGTCCCTCCCGAACTCCTGGGTCCTTCCCGAACTCCTGGGTCCCTCCCGAACACCTGGGTCCCTCCGGAACTCCTGGGTCCCTCCCGAACTCCTGGGTCCCCTCCCGAACTCCTGGGTCCTTCCCGAACACCTGGGTCCCCCCGAACTCCTGGGTCCCCTCCCGAACTCCTGGGTCCCCTCCCGAACTCCTGGGTCCCTCCCGAACTCCTGGGTCCCCCCCGACCTCCTGGGTCCTTCCCGAACTCCTGGGTCCCTCCCGAACTCCTGGGTCCCTCCCGAACTCCTGGGTCCTTCCCGAACACCTGGATCCCTCCCGAACTCCTGGGTCCCCTCCCAAACTCCTGGGTCCCTCCCGAACTCCTGGATCCCCTCCCAAACTCCTGGGTCCCTCCCGAACTCCTGGGTCCCTTGGGGCACTCCTGGGTCCCTCACGAACTCCTGGGTCCCTCCCGAACACCCGGGTCCCCCCTGAACTCCTGGGTCCCTCCCGAACTCCTGGGTCCTTCCCGGACTCCTGGGTCCTTCCCGAACTCCTGGGTCCCCTCCCGAACTCCTGGGTCCTTCCCGAACTCCTGGGTCCCTCCCGAACTCCTGGGTCCCCTCCCGAACTCCTGGGTCCCTCCCGAACTCCTGGGTCCCCTCCCGAACTCCTGGGTCCCCTCCCGGACGCCTGGGTCCCCTCCCGAACTCCTGGGTCCTTCCCGAACTCCTGGGTCCCCTCCCGAACTCCTGGGTCCCTCCCGAACTCCTGGGTCCCTCCCGAACACCTGGGTCCCCCCGAACACCTGGGTCCCCCCCGAACTCCTGGGTCCCCCCCGAACTCCTGGGTCCTTCCCGAACTCCTGCGTCCTTCCCGAACTCCTGGGTCCCTCCTGAACTCCAGGGTCCCTCCCGAACACCTGGGTCCCCCCTGAACTCCTGGGTCCCTCCCGAACTCCTGGGTCCCTCCCGAACTCCTGGGTCCCTCCCGGACTCCTGGGTCCCTCCCGAACTCCTGGGTCCCCTCCCGAACGCCTGGGTCCCCTCCCGGACGCCTGGGTCCCTCCCGAACGCCTGGGTCCCCTCCCGAACGCCTGGGTCCCTCCCGAACTCCTGGGTCCCCTCCCGAACTCCTGGGTCCTTCCCGGACGCCTGGGTCCCCTCCCGAACGCCTGGGTCCTTCCCGGACGCCTGGGTCCTTCCTGGACTCCTGGGTCCCCTCCCGGACTCCTGGGTCCTTCCCGGACTCCTCGTTCCCTCCCGAACGCCTGGGTCCCTCCTGAGCTCCTGGGTCCCTCCCGGACTCCTGGGTCCCTCCCGAACTCCTGGGTCCCCTCCCGAACTCCTGGGTCCTTCCCGGACTCCTGGGTCCCCTACCGAACTCCTGGGTCCCTCCCGGACTCCTGGGTCCCTCCCGAACTCCTGGGTCCCCTCCCGAACTCCTGGGTCCCCCCCGAACTCCTGGGTCCCTCCCGAACTCCTGGGTCCTTCCCGAACTCCTGGGTCCCTCCCGAACTCCTGGGTCCTTCCCGAACTCCTGGGTCCCCCCCGAACTCCTGGGTCCCCCCTGAACTCCTGGGTCCCCCCCCGAACTCCTGGGTCCCTCCCGAACTCCTGGGTCCCTCCCGAACTCCTGGGTCCCCTCCCGGACTCCTGGGTCCCTCCCGAACTCCTGGGTCCCCTCCCGAACTCTTGGGTCCTTCCCGGACGCCTGGGTCCCCTCCCGAACTCCTGGGTCCTTCCCGGACGCCTGGGTCCTTCCCGGACTCCTGGGTCCCCTCCCGGACTCCTGGGTCCCTCCCGGACTCCTGGGTCCCCTCCCGAACGCCTGGGTCCCTCCCGAGCTCCTGGGTCCCCTCCCGAACTCCTGGGTCCCCCCTGAACTCCTGGGTCCCTCCCGAACTCCTGGGTCCTTCCCGAACTCCTGGGTCCTTCCCGAACTCCTGGGTCCCTCCCGAACACCTGGGTCCCCCCTGAACTCCTGGGTCCTCCCGAACTCCTGAGTCCCTTGGGGCACTCCTGGGTCCCTCCCGAATTCCTGGGTCCCTCCCGAACTCCTGGGTCCCCTCCCGAACTCCTGGGTCCTTCCCGGACTCCTGGGTCCCCTACCGAACTCCTGGGTCCCTCCCGGACTCCTGGGTCCGTCCCGAACTCCTGGGTCCCCTCCCGAACTCCTGGGTCCCCCCCGAACTCCTGGGTCCCTCCCGAACTCCTGGGTCCTTCCCGAACTCCTGGGTCCCTCCCGAACTCCTGGGTCCCCCCCGAACTCCTGGGTCCCCCCTGAACTCCTGGGTCCCCCCCCGAACTCCTGGGTCCCCCCCGAACTCCTGGGTCCCTCCCGAACTCCTGGGTCCTTCCCGGACTCCTGGGTCCCCTCCCGGACTCCTGGGTCCTTCCCGGAATCCTGGGTCCCCTCCCGAACGCCTGGGTCCCTCCCGAGCTCCTGGGTCCCCTCCCGAACTCCTGCGTCCTTCCCGAACTCCTGGGTCCCCTCCCGAACTCCTGGGTCCCTCCCGAACTCCTGGGTCCCTTGGGGCACTCCTGGGTCCCTCCCGAACTCCTGGGTCCCTCCCGAACTCCTGGGTCCCTTGGGGCACTCCTGGGTCCCTCCCGAACTCCTGGGTCCCTCCCGAACACCTGGGTCCCCCCTGAACTCCTGGGTCCCCTCCCGAACTCCTGGGTCCCTCCCGAACTCCTGGGTCCCTTGGGGCACTCCTGGGTCCCTCCCGAACTCCTGGGTCCTTCCCGAACTCCTGGGTCCCTCCTGAACTCCTGGGTCCTTCCCGAACACCTGGGTCCCCCCGAACTCCTGGGTCCCCTCCCGAACTCCTGGGTCCCTCCCGAACTCCTGGGTCCCTCCCGAACACCTGGGTCCCCCCGAACACCTGGGTCCCCCCTGAACTCCTGGGTCCCTCCCGAACTCCTGGGTCCTTCCCGAACTCCTGGGTCCCTCCCGAACTCCTGGGTCCTTCCCGAACTCCTGGGTCCTTCCCGAACTCCTGGGTCCCTCCCGAACTCCTGGGTCCTTCCCGAACACCTGGGTCCCCCCGAACTCCTGGGTCCCCTCCCGAACTCCTGGGTCCCCTCCCGAACTCCTGGGTCCCTCCCGAACTCCTGGGTCCCTCCCGAACACCTGGGTCCCCCCGAACACCTGGGTCCCTCCCGAACTCCTGGGTCCTTCCCGAACTCCTGGGTCCTTCCCGAACTCCTGGGTCCCCTCCCGAACACCTGGGTCCCTCCCGAACTCCTGGGTCCTTCCCGGACGCCTGGGTCCCTCCCGAACTCCTGGGTCCCCTCCCGAACTCCTGGGTCCCTCCCGAAATCCTGGGTCCCTCCGGAACTCCTGGGTCCCCTCCCGAACTCCTGGGTCCCTCCCGAACTCCTGGGTCCCTCCCGAACACCTGGGTCCCCCCTGAACTCCTGGGTCCCTCCCGGACTCCTGGGTCCTTCCCGGACGCCTGGGTCCCCTCCCGAACTCCTGGGTCCCCTCCCGGACGCCTGGGTCCCCTCCCGAACTCCTGGGTCCCCTCCCGAACTCTTGGGTCCCTCCCGAACTCCTGGGTCCCTCCCGAACACCTGGGTCCCCCCTGAACTCCTGGGTCCCCTCCCGAACTCCTGGGTCCCTCCCGAACTCCTGGGTCCTCTCCCGAACTCCTGGGTCCCTCGCGAACTCCTGGGTCCCTCCCGAACACCTGGGTCCCCCCTGAACTCCTGGGTCCCTCCCGAACTCCTGGGTCCCTCCCGAACTCCTGGGTCCCTTGGGGCACTCCTGGGTCCCCCCCCGAACTCCTGGGTCCTTCCCGGACTCCTGGGTCCTTCCCGGACGCCTGGGTCCCTCCCGAACTCCTGGGTCCACTCCCGAACTCCTGGGTCCTTCCCGAACTCCTGGGTCCCCTCCCGAACTCCTGGGTCCTTCCCGAACTCCTGGGTCCCTCCCGAACTCCTGGGTCCCCTCCTGAACTCCTGGGTCCCTCCCGAACTCCTGGGTCCCCTCCCGAACTCCTGGGTCCCTCCCGAACTCCTGGGTCCTTCCCGAACTCCTGGGTCCCTCCTGAACACCTGGGTCCCCCCTGAACTCCTGGGTCCCTCCCGAACTCCTGGGTCCCCCCTGAACTCCTGGGTCCTTCCCGGACTCCTGGGTCCCTCCCGGACTCCTGGGTCCCCTCCAGAACTCCTGGGTCCCCTCCCGAACGCCTGAGTCCCCTCCCGGACGCCTGGGTCCCTCCCGAACTCCTGGGTCCCTTGGGGCACTCCTGGGTCCCTCCCAAACTCCTGGGTCCCTCCCGAACACCTGGGTCCCTCCCGAACTCCTGGGTCCTTCCCGAACTCCTGGGTCCCCTCCTGAACTCCTTGGTCCTTCCCGAACTCCTGGGTCCCCTCCTGAACTCCTGGGTCCTTCCCGAACTCCTGGGTCCCCTCCCGAACTCCTGCGTCCTTCCCGAACTCCTGGGTCCCCTCCCGAACGCCTGGGTCCCTCCCGAACTCCTGGGTCCCACCCGAACACCTGGGTCCCCCCGAACACCTGGGTCCCCCCCGAACACCTGGGTCCCCCCTGAACACCTGGGTCCCCCCTGAACTCCTGGGTCCCTCCCGAACGCCTGGGTCCCTTCCCGAACTCCTGGGTCCTTCCCGAACTCCTGGGTCCCTCCCGAACTCCTGGGTCCCTCCCGGACTCCTGGGTCCCTCCCGAACTCCTGGGTCCCCTCCCGGACACCTGGGTCCCTCCCGAACGCCTGGGTCCCCTCCCGGACGCCTGGGTCCTTCCCGGACTCCTGGGTCCCCTCCCGAACGCCTGGGTCCCTCCCGGACTCCTGGGTCCCTTGGGGCACTCCTGGGTCCCCTCCCGAACTCCTGGGTCCCTCCCGAACACCTGGGTCCCCCCTGAACTGCTGGGTCCCCTCCCGAACTCCTGGGTCCCTCCCGGACTCCTGGGTCCCCTCCCGAACTCCTGGGTCCCCTCCCGAACTCCTGGGTCCCTCCCGAACTCCTGGGTCCCCTCCCGAACTCCTGGGTCCCCTCCCGAACGCCTGGGTCCTTGCCGGACTCCTGGGTCCCCTCCCGTACTCCTGGGTCCCCTCCCGAACTCCTGGGTCCTTCCCGGACTCCTGGGTCCTTCCCGGACTCCTCGGTCCCCTCCCGAACGCCTGGGTCCCTCCCGAACTCCTGGGTCCCTCCCGAACTCCTGGGTCCCTCCCGAACTCCTGGTTCCCTCCCGAACTCCTGGGTCCCCTCCCGAACTCCTGGGTCCTTCCCGAACACCTGGGTCCCCCCGAACTCCTGGGTCCCCTCCCGAACTCCTGGGTCCCCTCCCGAACTCCTGGGTCCCTCCCGAACTCCTGGGTCCCCCCCGACCTCCTGGGTCCTTCCCGAACGCCTGGGTCCCTCCCGAACTCCTGGGTCCCTCCCGAACTCCTGGGTCCTTCCCGAACACCTGGATCCCTCCCGAACTCCTGGGTCCCCTCCCAAACTCCTGGGTCCCTCCCGAACTCCTGGATCCCCTCCCAAACTCCTGGGTCCCCTCCCGAACTCCTGGGTCCCTCCCGAACTCCTGGGTCCCTCCCGAACACCTGGGTCCCCCCTGAACTCCTGGGTCCCCTCCCGAACTCCTGGGTCCCTCCCGAACTCCTGGGTCCCTTGGGGCACTCCTGGGTCCCTCACGAACTCCTGGGTCCCTCCCGAACACCCGGGTCCCCCCTGAACTCCTGGGTCCCTCCCGAACTCCTGGGTCCCTCCTGAACTCCTGGGTCCCTTGGGGCACTCCTGGGTCCCTCCCGAACTCCTGGGTCCCTCCCGAACTCCTGGGTCCCCTCCCGAACTCCTGGGTCCCTCCCGAACTCCTGGGTCCCCTCCCGAACTCCTGGGTCCCCTCCCGGACGCCTGGGTCCCCTCCCGAACTCCTGGGTCCCCTCCCGAACTCCTGGGTCCCTCCCGAACTCCTGGGTCCCTCCCGAACACCTGGGTCCCCCCGAACACCTGGGTCCCCCCCGAACTCCTGGGTCCCCCCCGAACTCCTGGGTCCTTCCCGAACTCCTGGGTCCTTCCCGAACTCCTGGGTCCCTCCTGAACTCCAGGGTCCCTCCCGAACGCCTGGGTCCCTCCCGAACTCCTGGGTCCCCTCCCGAACTCCTGGGTCCTTCCCGGACGCCTGGGTCCCCTCCCGAACGCCTGGGTCCTTCCCGGACGCCTGGGTCCTTCCTGGACTCCTGGGTCCCCTCCCGGACTCCTGGGTCCTTCCCGGACTCCTCGTTCCCCTCCCGAACGCCTGGGTCCCTCCTGAGCTCCTGGGTCCCTCCCGGACTCCTGGGTCCCTCCCGAACTCCTGGGTCCCCTCCCGAACTCCTGGGTCCTTCCCGGACTCCTGGGTCCCCTCCTGAACTCCTGGGTCCCCCCCGAACTCCTGGGTCCCTCCCGAACTCCTGGGTCCTTCCCGAACTCCTGGGTCCTTCCAGAACTCCTGGGTCCCTCCCGAACTCCTGGGTCCTTCCCGAACTCCTGGGTCCCCCCCAAACTCCTGGGTCCCCCCTGAACTCCTGGGTCCCCCCCCGAACTCCTGGGTCCCTCCCGAACTCCTGGGTCCCTCCCGAACTCCTGGGTCCCCTCCCGGACTCCTGGGTCCCTCCCGAACTCCTGGGTCCCCTCCCGAACTCTTGGGTCCTTCCCGGACGCCTGGGTCCCCTCCCGAACTCCTGGGTCCTTCCCGGACGCCTGGGTCCTTCCCGGACTCCTGGGTCCCCTCCCGGACTCCTGGGTCCTTCCCGGACTCCTGGGTCCCCTCCCGAACGCCTGGGTCCCTCCCGAGCTCCTGGGTCCCCTCCCGAACTCCTGGGTCACCCCTGAACTCCTGGGTCCCTCCCGAACTCCTGGGTCCTTCCCGAACTCCTGGGTCCTTCCCGAACTCCTGGGTCCCTTCCGAACACCTGGGTCCCCCCTGAACTCCTGGGTCCTCCCGAACTCCTGAGTCCCTTTGGGCACTCCTGGGTCCCTCCCGAACTCCTGGGTCCCTCCCGAACTCCTGGGTCCCCTCCCGAACTCCTGGGTCCTTCCCGGACTCCTGGGTCCCCTACCGAACTCCTGGGTCCCTCCCGGACTCCTGGGTCCGTCCCGAACTCCTGGGTCCCCTCCCGAACTCCTGGGTCCCCCCCGAACTCCTGGGTCCCTCCCGAACTCCTGGGTCCTTCCCGAACTCCTGGGTCCCTCCCGAACTCCTGGGTCCCCTCCCGAACTCCTGGGTCCCCCCTGAACTCCTGGGTCCCCCCTGAACTCCTGGGTCCCCCCCCGAACTCCTGGGTCCCCCCCGAACTCCTGGGTCCCTCCCGAACTCCTGGGTCCTTCCCGGACTCCTGGGTCCCCTCCCGGACTCCTGGGTCCTTCCCGGAATCCTGGGTCCCCTCCCGAACGCCTGGGTCCCTCCCGAGCTCCTGGGTCCCCTCCCGAACTCCTGGGTCCTTCCCGAACTCCTGGGTCCCCTCCCGAACTCCTGGGTCCCTCCCGAACACCTGGGTCCCCCCTGAACTCCTGGGTCCCCTCCCGAACTCCTGGGTCCCTCCCGAACTCCTGGGTCCCTTGGGGCACTCCTGGGTCCCTCCCGAACTCCTGGGTCCCTCCCGAACACCTGGGTCCCCCCTGAACTCCTGGGTCCCCTCCCGAACTCCTGGGTCCCTCCCGAACTCCTGGGTCCCTTGGGGCACTCCTGGGTCCCTCCCGAACTCCTGGGTCCTTCCCGAACTCCTGGGTCCCTCCCGAACTCCTGGGTCCTTCCCGAACACCTGGGTCCCCCCGAACTCCTGGGTCCCTCCCGAACTCCTGGGTCCTTCCCGAACTCCTGGGTCCTTCCCGAACTCCTGGGTCCCTCCCGAACTCCTGGGTCCTTCCCGAACACCTGGGTCCCCCCGAACTCCTGGGTCCCCTCCCGAACTCCTGGGTCCCCTCCCGAACTCCTGGGTCCCTCCCGAACTCCTGGGTCCCTCCCGAACACCTGGGTCCCCCCGAACACCTGGGTCCCTCCCGAACTCCTGGGTCCTTCCCGAACTCCTGGGTCCTTCCTGAACACCTGGGTCCCTCCCGAACTCCTGGGTCCTTCCCGGACGCCTGGGTCCTTCCCGGACTACTGGGTCCCCTCCCGAACTCCTGGGTCCTTCCCGGACCCCTGGGTCCCCTCCCGAACTCCTGGGTCCTTCCCGGACTCCTGGGTCCTTCCCGGACTCCTGGGTCCCCTCCCGGACTCCTGGGTCCTTCCCGGACTCCTGGGTCCCCTCCCGAACGGCTGGGTCCCTCCCGAGCTCCTGGGTCCCCTCCCGAACTCCTGGGTCCCTCCCGAACTCCTGGGTCCTTCCCGAACTCCTGGGTCCCTCCCGAACTCCTGGGTCCCCTCCCGAACTCCTGGGTCCCTCCCGAAATCCTGGGTCCCTCCCGAACTCCTGGGTCCCCTCCCGAACTCCTGGGTCCCTCCCGAACTCCTGGGTCCCTCCCGAACACCTGGGTCCCCCCTGAACTCCTGGGTCCCTCCCGGACTCCTGGGTCATTCCCGGACGCCTGGGTCCCCTCCCGAACTCCTGGGTCCCCTCCCGGACGCCTGGGTCCCCTCCCGAACTCCTGGGTCCCCTCCCGGACGCCTGGGTCCCCTCCCGAACTCCTGGGTCCCCCCTGAACTCCTGGGTCCCCTCCCGGACGCCTGGGTCCCCTCCCGAACTCCTGGGTCCTTCCCGAACTCCTGGGTCCCTCCCGAACACCTGGGTCCCCCCTGAACTCCTGGGTCCCCTCCCGAACTCCTGGGTCCCTCCCGAACTCCTGGGTCCCTTGGGGCACTCCTGGGTCCCCCCTGAACTCCTGGGTCCCCTCCCGAACTCCTGGGTCCTTCCCGAACTCCTGGGTCCTTCCCGGACGCCTGGGTCCCCTCCTGAACTCCTGGGTCCTTCCCGAACTCCTGGGTCCCTCCCGAACTCCTGGGTCCCCTCCCGAACTCCTGGGTCCCCTCCCGAACTCCTGGGTCCCTCCCGAACTCCTGGGTCCCCTCCCGAACTCCTGGGTCCTTCCCGAACTCCTGGGTCCCTCCTGAACACCTGGGTCCCCCCGGAACTCCTGGGTCCCCTCCCGGACGCCTGGGTCCCATCCCGAACTCCTGGGTCCCTTGGGGCACTCCTGGGTCCCTCCCGAACACCTGGGTCCCTCCCGAACTCCTGGGTCCCTCCCGAACACCTGGGTCCCCCCGAACACCTGGGCCCCTCCTGAACACCTGGGTCCCCTCCCGAACTCCTGGGTCGCCCCCGAACACCTGGGTCCCCCCCGAACTCCTGGGTCCTTCCCGAACTCCTGGGTCCCTCCCGAACTCCTGGGTCCTTCCATAACTCCTGGGTCCCTCCCGAACACCTGGGTCCCTCCTGAACTCCTGGGTCCCTCCCGAACACCTGGGTCCCCCCGAACACCTGGGTCCCCCCTGAACTCCTGGGTCCCTCCCGAACTCCTGGGTCCTTCCCGAACTCCTGGGTCCCTCCCGAACTCCTGGGTCCTTCCCGAACTCCTGGGTCCTTCCCGAACTCCTGGGTCCCTCCCGAACTCCTGGGTCCTTCCCGAACACCTGGGTCCCCCCGAACTCCTGGGTCCCCTCCCGAACTCCTGGGTCCCCTCCCGAACTCCTGGGTCCCTCCCGAACTCCTGGGTCCCTCCCGAACACCTGGGTCCCCCCGAACACCTGGGTCCCTCCCGAACTCCTGGGTCCTTCCCGAACTCCTGGGTCCTTCCTGAACACCTGGGTCCCTCCCGAACTCCTGGGTCCTTCCCGAACTCCTGGGTCCCCTCCCGAACACCTGGGTCCCTCCCGAACTCCTGGGTCCTTCCCGGACGCCTGGGTCCTTCCCGGACTACTGGGTCCCCTCCCGAACTCCTGGGTCCTTCCCGGACCCCTGGGTCCCCTCCCGAACTCCTGGGTCCTTCCCGGACTCCTGGGTCCTTCCCGGACTCCTGGGTCCCCTCCCGGACTCCTGGGTCCTTCCCGGACTCCTGGGTCCCCTCCCGAACGGCTGGGTCCCTCCCGAGCTCCTGGGTCCCCTCCCGAACTCCTGGGTCCCTCCCGAACTCCTGGGTCCTTCCCGAACTCCTGGGTCCCTCCCGAACTCCTGGGTCCCCTCCCGAACTCCTGGGTCCCTCCCGAAATCCTGGGTCCCTCCCGAACTCCTGGGTCCCCTCCCGAACTCTTGGGTCCTTCCCGAACTCCTGGGTCCCTCCCGAACACCTGGGTCCCCCCTGAACTCCTGGGTCCCCTCCCGAACTCCTGGGTCCCTCCCGAACTCCTGGGTCCCTTGGGGCACTCCTGGGTCCCCCCTGAACTCCTGGGTCCCCTCCCCAACTCCTGGGTCCTTCCCGAACTCCTGGGTCCTTCCCGGACGCCTGGGTCCCCTCCTGAACTCCTGGGTCCTTCCCGAACTCCTGGGTCCCTCCCGAACTCCTGGGTCCCCTCCCGAACTCCTGGGTCCCCTCCCGAACTCCTGGGTCCCTCCCGAACTCCTGGGTCCCCTCCCGGACGCCTGGGTCCCATCCCGAACTCCTGGGTCCCTTGGGGCACTCCTGGGTCCCTCCCGAACACCTGGGTCCCTCCCGAACTCCTGGGTCCCTCCCGAACACCTGGGTCCCCCCGAACACCTGGGCCCCTCCTGAACACCTGGGTCCCCCCCGAACTCCTGGGTCCTTCCCGAACTCCTGGGTCCCTCCCGAACTCCTGGGTCCTTCCATAACTCCTGGGTCCTTCCCGAACTCCTGGGTCCCTCCTGAACTCCTGGGTCCCTCCCGAACACCTGGGTCCCCCCTGAACTCCTGGGTCCCTCCCGAACTCCTGGGTCCCTTCCGAACTCCTGGGTCCCTCCCGGACTCCTGGGTCCCTCCCGAACTCCTGGGTCCCCTCCCGAACGCCTGGGTCCCCTCCCGGACGCCTGGGTCCCTCCCGAACGCCTGGGTCCCCTCCCGAACTCCTGGGTCCTTCCCGGACGCCTGGGTCCCCTCCCGAACGCCTGGGTCCTTCCCGGACTCCTGGGTCCCCTCCCGGACTCCTGGGTCCTTCCCGGACTCCTCGGTCCCCTCCCGAACGCCTGGGTCCCTCCCGAGCTCCTGGGTCCCTCCCGGACTCCTGGGTCCCTTGGGGCACTCCTGGGTCCCCTCCCGAACTCCTGGGTCCCCTCCCGAACACCTGGGTCCCCCCTGAACTGCTGGGTCCCCTCCCGAACTCCTGGGTCCCCTCCCGAACTCCTGGGTCCCTCCCGAACTCCTGGGTCCCCTCCCGAACTCCTGGGTCCCTCCCGGACTCCTGGGTCCCTCCCGAACTCCTGGGTCCCCTCCCGAACTCCTGGGTCCCCCCCGAACTCCTGGGTCCCCTCCCGAACTCCTGGGTCCTTCCCGAACTCCTGGGTCCCTCCCGAACTCCTGGGTCCCCCCCGAACTCCTGGGTCCCCCCCCGAACTCCTGGGTCCCTCCCGAACTCCTGGGTCCCTCCCGAACTCCTGGGTCCCCTCCCGGACTCCTGGGTCCCTCCCGAACTCCTGGGTCCCCTCCCGAACTCCTGGGTCCCTCCCGAACTCCTGGGTCCCCCCCGAACTCATGGGTCCCTCCCGAACTCCTGGGTCCTTCCCGAACTCCTGGGTCCCTCCCGAACTCCTGGGTCCTTCCCGAACTCCTGGGTCCCCCCCGAACTCCTGGGTCCCCCCCCGAACTCCTGGGTCCCTCCCGAACTCCTGGGTCCCTCCCGAACTCCTGGGTCCCCTTCCGGACTCCTGGGTCCCCTCCCGAACTCCTGGGTCCCCTCTTGAACTCTTGGGTCCTTCCCGGACGCCGGGGTCCCCTCCCGAACTCCTGGGTCCTTCCCGGACGCCTGGGTCCTTCCCGGACTCCTAGGTCCCCTCCCGGACTCCTGGGTCCTTCCCGGACTCCTGGGTCCCCTCCCGAACGCCTGGGTCCCTCCCGAGCTCCTGGGTCCCTCCCGAACTCCTGGGTCCTTCCCGGACTCCTGGGTCCCCTCCCGAACGCCTGGGTCCCTCCCGAGCTCCTGGGTCCCTCCCGAACTCCTGGGTCCCCTCCCGAACTCCTGGGTCCCCTCCCGAATTCCTGGGTCCCTCCCGAACTCCTGCGTACCCTCCCGAACTCCTGGGTCCTTCCCGAACTCCTGGGTCCCTCCCGAACACCTGGGTCCCCCCTGAACTCCTGGGTCCCTCCCGAACTCCTGGGTCCTTCCCGAACTCCTGGGTCCCTCCTGAACTCCTGGGTCCTTCCCGAACTCCTGGGTCCTTCCCGAACTCCTGGGTCCCTCCCGAACACCTGGGTCCCCCCTGAACTCCTGGGTCCCTCCCGAACTCCTGGGTCCCTTGGGGCACTCCTGGGTCCCTTCCGAACTCCTGGGTCCCCCCTGAACTCCTGGGTCCCCTCCCGAACTCCTGGGTCCCTCCCGAACTCCTGGGTCCCTCCCGAACTCCTGGGTCCCCTCCCGAACTCCTGGGTCCTTCCCGAACTCCTGGGTCCTTCCCGAACTCCTGGGTCCCTCCCGAACACCTGGGTCCCCCCTGAACTCCTGGGTCCCCCCTGAACTCCTGGGTCCCCTCCCGAACGCATTAGTCCTTCCCAGACTCCTGGGTCCCTCCCGGACTCCTGGGTCCCGTCCCGAACTCCTGGGTCCTTCCCGGACGCCTGGGTCCCCTCCCGAACTCCTGGGTCCTTCCCGGACGCCTGGGTCCTTCCCGGACTCCTGGGTCCCCTCCCGGACTCCTGGGTCCTTCCCAGACTCCTGGGTCCCCTCCCGAACGCCTGGGTCCCTCCCGAGCTCCTGGGTCCTTCCCGAACTCCTGGGTCCCTCCCGAACTCCTGGGTCCCTCCCGAACTCCTGGGTCCTTCCCGAACTCCTGGGTCCCTCCCGAACTCCTGGGTCCTTCCCGGACGCCTGGGTCCTTCCCGAACTCCTGGGTCACCTCCCGGACTCCTGGGTCCTTCCCGGACTCCTGGGTCCCCTCCCGAACGCCTGGGTCCCTCCCGAGCTCCTTGGTCCCCTCCCGAACTCCTGGGTCCCTCCCGAACTCCTGGGTCCTTCCCGAACTCCTGGGTCCTTCCCGAACTCCTGGGTCCCTCCCGGACACCTGGGTCCCCTCCCGAACTCCTGGGTCCCCTCCCGAACTCCTGGGTCCTTCCCGGACGCCTGGGTCCCCTCCCGAACTCCTGGGTCCCCTCCCGGACGCCTGGGTCCCCTCCCGAACTCCTGGGTCCCTCCCGAACTCCTGGGTCCCTCCCGAACACCTGGGTCCCCCCTGAACTCCTGGGTCCCCTCCCGAACGCCTGGGTCCCTCCCGGACTCCTGGGTCCCTCCCGAACTCCTGGGTCCTTCCCGAACTCCTGGGTCCCCCCCGAACTCCTGGGTCCCCCCTGAACTCCTGGGTCCCCCCCCGAACTCCTGGGTCCCTCCCGAACTCCTGGGTCCCTCCCGAACTCCTGGGTCCCCTCCCGGACTCCTGGGTCCCTCCCGAACTCCTGGGTCCCCTCCCGAACTCTTGGGTCCTTCCCGGACGCCTGGGTCCCCTCCCGAACTCCTGGGTCCTTCCCGGACGCCTGGGTCCTTCCCGGACTCCTGGGTCCCCTCCCGGACTCCTGGGTCCTTCCCGGACTCCTGGGTCCCCTCCCGAACGCCTGGGTCCCTCCCGAGCTCCTGGGTCCCCTCCCGAACTCCTGGGTCACCCCTGAACTCCTGGGTCCCCTCCCGAACTCCTGAGTCCCTTTGGGCACTCCTGGGTCCCTCCCGAACTCCTGGGTCCCTCCCGAACTCCTGGGTCCCCTCCCGAACTCCTGGGTCCTTCCCGGACTCCTGGGTCCCCTACCGAACTCCTGGGTCCCTCCCGGACTCCTGGGTCCGTCCCGAACTCCTGGGTCCCCTCCCGAACTCCTGGGTCCCCCCCGAACTCCTGGGTCCCTCCCGAACTCCTGGGTCCTTCCCGAACTCCTGGGTCCCTCCCGAACTCCTGGGTCCCCTCCCGAACTCCTGGGTCCCCCCTGAACTCCTGGGTCCCCCCTGAACTCCTGGGTCCCCCCCCGAACTCCTGGGTCCCCCCCGAACTCCTGGGTCCCTCCCGAACTCCTGGGTCCTTCCCGGACTCCTGGGTCCCCTCCCGGACTCCTGGGTCCTTCCCGGAATCCTGGGTCCCCTCCCGAACGCCTGGGTCCCTCCCGAGCTCCTGGGTCCCCTCCCGAACTCCTGGGTCCTTCCCGAACTCCTGGGTCCCCTCCCGAACTCCTGGGTCCCTCCCGAACACCTGGGTCCCCCCTGAACTCCTGGGTCCCCTCCCGAACTCCTGGGTCCCTCCCGAACTCCTGGGTCCCTTGGGGCACTCCTGGGTCCCTCCCGAACTCCTGGGTCCCTCCCGAACACCTGGGTCCCCCCTGAACTCCTGGGTCCCCTCCCGAACTCCTGGGTCCCTCCCGAACTCCTGGGTCCCTTGGGGCACTCCTGGGTCCCTCCCGAACTCCTGGGTCCTTCCCGAACTCCTGGGTCCCTCCCGAACTCCTGGGTCCTTCCCGAACACCTGGGTCCCCCCGAACTCCTGGGTCCCTCCCGAACTCCTGGGTCCTTCCCGAACTCCTGGGTCCTTCCCGAACTCCTGGGTCCCTCCCGAACTCCTGGGTCCTTCCCGAACACCTGGGTCCCCCCGAACTCCTGGGTCCCCTCCCGAACTCCTGGGTCCCCTCCCGAACTCCTGGGTCCCTCCCGAACTCCTGGGTCCCTCCCGAACACCTGGGTCCCCCCGAACACCTGGGTCCCTCCCGAACTCCTGGGTCCTTCCCGAACTCCTGGGTCCTTCCTGAACACCTGGGTCCCTCCCGAACTCCTGGGTCCTTCCCGGACGCCTGGGTCCTTCCCGGACTACTGGGTCCCCTCCCGAACTCCTGGGTCCTTCCCGGACCCCTGGGTCCCCTCCCGAACTCCTGGGTCCTTCCCGGACTCCTGGGTCCTTCCCGGACTCCTGGGTCCCCTCCCGAACTCCTGGGTCCCCTCCCGAACTCCTGGGTCCTTCCCGAACTCCTGGGTCCCTCCCGAACTCCTGGGTCCCCTCCCGAACTCCTGGGTCCCTCCCGAAATCCTGGGTCCCTCCCGAACTCCTGGGTCCCCTCCCGAACTCCTGGGTCCCTCCCGAACTCCTGGGTCCCTCCCGAACACCTGGGTCCCCCCTGAACTCCTGGGTCCCTCCCGGACTCCTGGGTCATTCCCGGACGCCTGGGTCCCCTCCCGAACTCCTGGGTCCCCTCCCGGACGCCTGGGTCCCCTCCCGAACTCCTGGGTCCCCTCCCGGACGCCTGGGTCCCCTCCCGAACTCCTGGGTCCCCCCTGAACTCCTGGGTCCCCTCCCGGACGCCTGGGTCCCCTCCCGAACTCCTGGGTCCTTCCCGAACTCCTGGGTCCCTCCCGAACACCTGGGTCCCCCCTGAACTCCTGGGTCCCCTCCCGAACTCCTGGGTCCCTCCCGAACTCCTGGGTCCCTTGGGGCACTCCTGAGTCCCCCCTGAACTCCTGGGTCCCCTCCCGAACTCCTGGGTCCTTCCCGAACTCCTGGGTCCTTCCCGGACGCCTGGGTCCCCTCCTGAACTCCTGGGTCCTTCCCGAACTCCTGGGTCCCTCCCGAACTCCTGGGTCCCCTCCCGAACTCCTGGGTCCCCTCCCGAACTCCTGGGTCCCTCCCGAACTCCTGGGTCCCCTCCCGAACTCCTGGGTCCTTCCCGAACTCCTGGGTCCCTCCTGAACACCTGGGTCCCCCCGGAACTCATGGGTCCCCTCCCGGACGCCTGGGTCCCATCCCGAACTCCTGGGTCCCTTGGGGCACTCCTGGGTCCCTCCCGAACACCTGGGTCCCTCCCGAACTCCTGGGTCCTTCCCGAACTCCTGGGTCCCTCCCGAACTCCTGGGTCCTTCCATAACTCCTGGGTCCTTCCCGAACTCCTGGGTCCCTCCTGAACTCCTGGGTCCCTCCCGAACACCTGGGTCCCCCCGAACACCTGGGTCCCCCCTGAACTCCTGGGTCCCTCCCGAACTCCTGGGTCCCTCCCGAACTCCTGGGTCCTTCCCGAACTCCTGGGTCCCTCCCGAACTCCTGGGTCCTTCCCGGACGCCTGGGTCCTTCCCGAACTCCTGGGTCACCTCCCGGACTCCTGGGTCCTTCCCGGACTCCTGGGTCCCCTCCCGAACGCCTGGGTCCCTCCCGAGCTCCTTGGTCCCCTCCCGAACTCCTGGGTCCCTCCCGAACTCCTGGGTCCTTCCCGAACTCCTGGGTCCTTCCCGAACTCCTGGGTCCCTCCCGGACACCTGGGTCCCCTCCCGAACTCCTGGGTCCCCTCCCGAACTCCTGGGTCCTTCCCGGACGCCTGGGTCCCCTCCCGAACTCCTGGGTCCCCTCCCGGACGCCTGGGTCCCCTCCCGAACTCCTGGGTCCCTCCCGAACTCCTGGGTCCCTCCCGAACACCTGGGTCCCCCCTGAACTCCTGGGTCCCCTCCCGAACGCCTGGGTCCCTCCCGGACTCCTGGGTCCCTCCCGAACTCCTGGGTCCTTCCCGGACTCCTGGGTCCCCTCCCGAACTCCTGGGTCCCTCCCAAACACCTGGGTCCCCCCTGAACTCCTGGGTCCCCTCCCGAACTCCTGGGTCCCTCCCGAACTCCTGGGTCCCTTGGGGCACTCCTGGGTCCCTCCCGAACTCCTGGGTCCCTCCCGAACACCTGGGTCCCCCCTGAACTCCTGGGTCCCTCCCGAACTCCTGGGTCCTTCCCGGACGCCTGGGTCCCCTCTCGAACTCCTGGGTCCTTCCCGAACTCCTGGGTCCCTCCCGAACTCCTGGGTCCCTCCCGAACACCTAGGTCCCCCCCTGAACTCCTGGGTCCCCTCCCGAACTCCTGGGTCCCCTCCCGAACTCCTGGGTCCCTCCCGAACTCCTGGGTCCCTCCCGAACTCCTGGGTCCCCTCCCGAACTCCTGGGTCCCTCCCGAACTCCTGGGTCCCCTCCCGAAGTCCTGGGTCCCTCCTGAACTCCTGGGTCCCCCCTGAACTCCTGGGTCCCCTCCCGGACGCCTGGGTCCCCTCCCGAACTCCTGGGTCCCTTGGGGCACTCCTGGGTCCCTCCCGAACACCTGGGAACCTCCCGAACTCCTGGGTCCTTCCCGAACTCCTGGGTCCTTCCCGGACTCCTGGGTCCCCTCCCGAACTCCTGGGTCCCCTCCCGAACTCCTGGGTCCCTCCCGAACACCTGGGTCCCCCCGAACACCTGGGTCCCCCCCGAACACCTGGGTCCCCCCTGAACACCTGGGTCCCTCCCGAACACCTGCGTCCCCCCTGAACTCCTGGGTCCCCTCCCGAACGCCTGGGTCCCTCCCGAACTCCTGGGTCCCCCCCGAACTCCTGGGTCCTTCCCGAACTCCTGGGTCCCTCCCGAACTCCTGGGTCCTTCCCGAACTCCTGGGTCCCTCCCGAACACCTGGGTCCCCCCTGAACTCCTGGGTCCCTCCCGAACTCCTGGATCCCTCCCGGACTCCTGGGTCCCTCCCGAACTCCTGGGTCCCCTCCCGAACGCCTGGGTCCCCTCCCGGACGCCTGGGTCCCTCCCGAACGCCTGGGTCCCCTCGCGAACGCCTGGGTCCCTCCCGAACTCCTGGGTCCCCTCCCGAACGCCTGGGTCCCCTCCCGAACTCCTGGGTCCTTCCCGGACGCCTGGGTCCCCTCCCGAACTCCTGGGTCCTTCCCGGACGCCTGGGTCCTTCCCGGACTCCTGGGTCCCCTCCCGGACTCCTGGGTCCTTCCCGGACTCCTGGGTCCCCTCCCGAACTCCTGGGTCCCTCCCGAACTCCTGGGTCCCCCCCGAACTCCTGGGTCCCCCCCCGAACTCCTGGGTCCCTCCCGAACTCCTGGGTCCCTCCCGAACTCCTGGGTCCCCTCCCGGACTCCTGGGTCCCTCCCGAACTCCTGGGTCCCCTCCCGAACTCCTGGGTCCCTCCCGAACTCCTGGGTCCCCCCCGAACTCATGGGTCCCTCCCGAACTCCTGGGTCCTTCCCGAACTCCTGGGTCCCTCCCGAACTCCTGGGTCCTTCCCGAACTCCTGGGTCCCCCCCGAACTCCTGGGTCCCCCCTGAACTCCTGGGTCCCCCCCCGAACTCCTGGGTCCCTCCCGAACTCCTGGGTCCCTCCCGAACTCCTGGGTCCCCTTCCGGACTCCTGGGTCCCCTCCCGAACTCCTGGGTCCCCTCTTGAACTCTTGGGTCCTTCCCGGACGCCGGGGTCCCCTCCCGAACTCCTGGGTCCTTCCCGGACGCCTGGGTCCTTCCCGGACTCCTAGGTCCCCTCCCGGACTCCTGGGTCCTTCCCGGACTCCTGGGTCCCCTCCCGAACGCCTGGGTCCCTCCCGAGCTCCTGGGTCCCTCCCGAACTCCTGGGTCCTTCCCGAACTCCTGGGTCCCCTCCCGAACTCCTGCGTCCCCTCCCGAACTCCTGGGTCCTTCCCGAACTCCTGGGTCCCTCCCGAACACCTGGGTCCCCCCTGAACTCCTGGGTCCCTCCCGAACTCCTGGGTCCTTCCCGAACTCCTGGGTCCCTCCCGAACACCTGGGTCCCCCCTGAACTCCTGGGTCCCTCCCGAACTCCTGGGTCCCTTGGGGTACTCCTGGGTCCCCTCCCGAACTCCTGGGTCCCCCCTGAACTCCTGGGTCCCCTCCCGAACTCCTGGGTCCCTCCCGAACTCCTGGGTCCCCTCCCGAACTCCTGGGTCCTTCCCGAACTCCTGGGTCCTTCCCGAACTCCTGGGTCCCTCCCGAACACCTGGGTCCCCCCTGAACTCCTGGGTCCCCCCTGAACTCCTGGGTCCCCTCCCGAACGCATTAGTCCTTCCCAGACTCCTGGGTCCCTCCCGGACTCCTGGGTCCCCTCCCGAACTCCTGGGTCCTTCCCGGACGCCTGGGTCCCCTCCCGAACTCCTGGGTCCTTCCCGGACGCCTGGGTCCTTCCCGGACTCCTGGGTCCCCTCCCGGACTCCTGGGTCCTTCCCAGACTCCTGGGTCCCCTCCCGAACGCCTGGGTCCCTCCCGAGCTCCTGGGTCCTTCCCGAACTCCTGGGTCCCTCCCGAACTCCTGGGTCCCTCCCGAACTCCTGGGTCCTTCCCGAACTCCTGGGTCCCTCCCGAACTCCTGGGTCCCCTCCCGAACTCCTGGGTCCTTCCCGGACGCCTGGGTCCCCTCCCGAACTCCTGGGTCCTTCCCGGACGCCTGGGTCCTTCCCGAACTCCTGGGTCACCTCCCGGACTCCTGGGTCCTTCCCGGACTCCTGGGTCCCCTCCCGAACGCCTGGGTCCCTCCCGAGCTCCTTGGTCCCCTCCCGAACTCCTGGGTCCCTCCCGAACTCCTGGGTCCTTCCCGAACTCCTGGGTCCTTCCCGAACTCCTGGGTCCCTCCCGGACGCCTGGGTCCCCTCCCGAACTCCTGGGTCCCCTCCCGAACTCCTGGGTCCTTCCCGGACGCCTGGGTCCCCTCCCGAACTCCTGGGTCCCCTCCCGGACGCCTGGGTCCCCTCCCGAACTCCTGGGTCCCTCCCGAACTCCTGGGTCCCTCCCGAACACCTGGGTCCCCCCTGAACTCCTGGGTCCCCTCCCGAACGCCTGGGTCCCTCCCGGACTCCTGGGTCCCTCCCGAACTCCTGGGTCCCCTCCCGAACTCCTGGGTCCCCTCCCGAACTCCTGGGTCCCTCCCAAACACCTGGGTCCCCCCTGAACTCCTGGGTCCCCTCCCGAACTCCTGGGTCCCTCCCGAACTCCTGGGTCCCTTGGGGCACTCCTGGGTCCCTCCCGAACTCCTGGGTCCCTCCCGAACACCTGGGTCCCCCCTGAACTCCTGGGTCCCTCCCTAACTCCTGGGTCCTTCCCGGACGCCTGGGTCCCCTCCCGAACTCCTGGGTCCTTCCCGAACTCCTGGGTCCCTCCCGAACTCCTGGGTCCCTCCCGAACACCTGGGTCCCTCCCGAACACCTAGGTCCCCCCCTGAACTCCTGGGTCCCCTCCCGAACTCCTGGGTCCCCTCCCGAACTCCTGGGTCCCTCCCGAACTCCTGGGTCCCTCCCGAACTCCTGGGTCCCCTCCCGAACTCCTGGGTCCCTCCCGAACTCCTGGGTCCCCTCCCGAAGTCCTGGGTCCCTCCTGAACTCCTGGGTCCCCCCTGAACTCCTGGGTCCCCTCCCGGACGCCTGGGTCCCCTCCCGAACTCCTGGGTCCCTTGGGGCACTCCTGGGTCCCTCCCGAACACCTGGGAACCTCCCGAACTCCTGGGTCCTTCCCGAACTCCTGGGTCCCTCCCGAACACCTGGGTCCCCCCTGAACTCCTGGGTCCCTCCCGAACTCCTGGGTCCCTCCCGGACTCCTGGGTCCCTCCCGAACTCCTGGGTCCCCTCCCGAACGCCTGGGTCCCCTCCCGGACGCCTGGGTCCCTCCCGAACGCCTGGGTCCCCTCGCGAACGCCTGGGTCCCTCCCGAACTCCTGGGTCCCCTCCCGAACGCCTGGGTCCCCTCCCGAACTCCTGGGTCCTTCCCGGACGCCTGGGTCCCCTCCCGAACTCCTGGGTCCTTCCCGGACGCCTGGGTCCTTCCCGGACTCCTGGGTCCCCTCCCGGACTCCTGGGTCCTTCCCGGACTCCTGGGTCCCCTCCCGAACTCCTGGGTCCCTCCCGAACTCCTGGGTCCCCCCCGAACTCCTGGGTCCCCCCCCGAACTCCTGGGTCCCTCCCGAACTCCTGGGTCCCTCCCGAACTCCTGGGTCCCCTCCCGGACTCCTGGGTCCCTCCCGAACTCCTGGGTCCCCTCCCGAACTCCTGGGTCCCTCCCGAACTCCTGGGTCCCCCCCGAACTCATGGGTCCCTCCCGAACTCCTGGGTCCTTCCCGAACTCCTGGGTCCCTCCCGAACTCCTGGGTCCTTCCCGAACTCCTGGGTCCCCCCCGAACTCCTGGGTCCCCCCTGAACTCCTGGGTCCCCCCCCGAACTCCTGGGTCCCTCCCGAACTCCTGGGTCCCTCCCGAACTCCTGGGTCCCCTTCCGGACTCCTGGGTCCCCTCCCGAACTCCTGGGTCCCCTCTTGAACTCTTGGGTCCTTCCCGGACGCCGGGGTCCCCTCCCGAACTCCTGGGTCCTTCCCGGACGCCTGGGTCCTTCCCGGACTCCTAGGTCCCCTCCCGGACTCCTGGGTCCTTCCCGGACTCCTGGGTCCCCTCCCGAACGCCTGGGTCCCTCCCGAGCTCCTGGGTCCCTCCCGAACTCCTGGGTCCTTCCCGAACTCCTGGGTCCCCTCCCGAACTCCTGCGTCCCCTCCCGAACTCCTGGGTCCTTCCCGAACTCCTGGGTCCCTCCCGAACACCTGGGTCCCCCCTGAACTCCTGGGTCCCTCCCGAACTCCTGGGTCCTTCCCGAACTCCTGGGTCCCTCCCGAACACCTGGGTCCCCCCTGAACTCCTGGGTCCCTCCCGAACTCCTGGGTCCCTTGGGGTACTCCTGGGTCCCCTCCCGAACTCCTGGGTCCCCCCTGAACTCCTGGGTCCCCTCCCGAACTCCTGGGTCCCTCCCGAACTCCTGGGTCCCCTCCCGAACTCCTGGGTCCTTCCCGAACTCCTGGGTCCTTCCCGAACTCCTGGGTCCCTCCCGAACACCTGGGTCCCCCCTGAACTCCTGGGTCCCCCCTGAACTCCTGGGTCCCCTCCCGAACGCATTAGTCCTTCCCAGACTCCTGGGTCCCTCCCGGACTCCTGGGTCCCCTCCCGAACTCCTGGGTCCTTCCCGGACGCCTGGGTCCCCTCCCGAACTCCTGGGTCCTTCCCGGACGCCTGGGTCCTTCCCGGACTCCTGGGTCCCCTCCCGGACTCCTGGGTCCTTCCCAGACTCCTGGGTCCCCTCCCGAACGCCTGGGTCCCTCCCGAGCTCCTGGGTCCTTCCCGAACTCCTGGGTCCCTCCCGAACTCCTGGGTCCCTCCCGAACTCCTGGGTCCTTCCCGAACTCCTGGGTCCCTCCCGAACTCCTGGGTCCCCTCCCGAACTCCTGGGTCCTTCCCGGACGCCTGGGTCCCCTCCCGAACTCCTGGGTCCTTCCCGGACGCCTGGGTCCTTCCCGAACTCCTGGGTCACCTCCCGGACTCCTGGGTCCTTCCCGGACTCCTGGGTCCCCTCCCGAACGCCTGGGTCCCTCCCGAGCTCCTTGGTCCCCTCCCGAACTCCTGGGTCCCTCCCGAACTCCTGGGTCCTTCCCGAACTCCTGGGTCCTTCCCGAACTCCTGGGTCCCTCCCGGACGCCTGGGTCCCCTCCCGAACTCCTGGGTCCCCTCCCGAACTCCTGGGTCCTTCCCGGACGCCTGGGTCCCCTCCCGAACTCCTGGGTCCCCTCCCGGACGCCTGGGTCCCCTCCCGAACTCCTGGGTCCCTCCCGAACTCCTGGGTCCCTCCCGAACACCTGGGTCCCCCCTGAACTCCTGGGTCCCCTCCCGAACGCCTGGGTCCCTCCCGGACTCCTGGGTCCCTCCCGAACTCCTGGGTCCCCTCCCGAACTCCTGGGTCCCCTCCCGAACTCCTGGGTCCCTCCCAAACACCTGGGTCCCCCCTGAACTCCTGGGTCCCCTCCCGAACTCCTGGGTCCCTCCCGAACTCCTGGGTCCCTTGGGGCACTCCTGGGTCCCTCCCGAACTCCTGGGTCCCTCCCGAACACCTGGGTCCCCCCTGAACTCCTGGGTCCCTCCCTAACTCCTGGGTCCTTCCCGGACGCCTGGGTCCCCTCCCGAACTCCTGGGTCCTTCCCGAACTCCTGGGTCCCTCCCGAACTCCTGGGTCCCTCCCGAACACCTGGGTCCCTCCCGAACACCTAGGTCCCCCCCTGAACTCCTGGGTCCCCTCCCGAACTCCTGGGTCCCCTCCCGAACTCCTGGGTCCCTCCCGAACTCCTGGGTCCCTCCCGAACTCCTGGGTCCCCTCCCGAACTCCTGGGTCCCTCCCGAACTCCTGGGTCCCCTCCCGAAGTCCTGGGTCCCTCCTGAACTCCTGGGTCCCCCCTGAACTCCTGGGTCCCCTCCCGGACGCCTGGGTCCCCTCCCGAACTCCTGGGTCCCTTGGGGCACTCCTGGGTCCCTCCCGAACACCTGGGAACCTCCCGAACTCCTGGGTCCTTCCCGAACTCCTGGGTCCCTCCCGAACACCTGGGTCCCCCCTGAACTCCTGGGTCCCTCCCGAACTCCTGGGTCCCTCCCGGACTCCTGGGTCCCTCCCGAACTCCTGGGTCCCCTCCCGAACGCCTGGGTCCCCTCCCGGACGCCTGGGTCCCTCCCGAACGCCTGGGTCCCCTCGCGAACGCCTGGGTCCCTCCCGAACTCCTGGGTCCCCTCCCGAACGCCTGGGTCCCCTCCCGAACTCCTGGGTCCTTCCCGGACGCCTGGGTCCCCTCCCGAACTCCTGGGTCCTTCCCGGACGCCTGGGTCCTTCCCGGACTCCTGGGTCCCCTCCCGGACTCCTGGGTCCTTCCCGGACTCCTGGGTCCCCTCCCGAACTCCTGGGTCCCTCCCGAACACCTGGGTCCCCCCTGACCTCCTGGGTCCCCCCTGAACTCCTGGGTCCCTCCCGAACTCCTGGGTCCTTCCCGGACTCCTGGGTCCTTCCCGGACGCCTGGGTCCCCTCCCGAACTCCTGGGTCCTTCCCGAACTTCTGGGTCCCTCCCGAACTCCTGAGTCCCCTCCCGAACTCCTGGGTCCCTCCCGAACTCCTGGGTCCCTCCCGAACTCCTGGGTCCTTCCCGAACTCCTGGGTCCCTCCTGAACACCTGGGTCCCCCTTGAACTCCTGGGTCCCCTCCCGGACGCCTGGGTCCCCTCCCGAACTCCTGGGTCCCTTGGGGCACTCCTGGGTCCCTCCTGAACACCTGGGTCCCTCCCGAACTCCTGGGTCCTTCCCGAACTCCTGGGTCCTTCCCGGACTCCTGGGTCCTTCCCGGACGCCTGGGTCCCCTCCCGAACTCCTGGGTCCCTCCCGAACTCCTGGGTCCCTCCCGAACACCTGGGTCCCCCCGAACATCTGGGTCCCCCCCGAACACCTGGGTCCCCCCTGAACACCTGGGTCCCCCCTGAACTCCTGGGTCCCCTCCCGAACGCCTGGGTCCCCTCCCGAACTCCTGGGTCCTTCCCGAACTCCTGGGTCCCCTCCCGAACTCCTGGGTCCCTCCCGAACTCCTGGGTCCCCTCCCGAACACCTGGGTCCACCCTGAACACCTGGGTCCCCTCCCGGACTCCTGGGTCCCCTACCGGACGCCTGGGTCCCTCCCGAACGCCTGGGTCCCATCCCGAACGCCTGGGTCCCTCCCGAACTCCTGGGTCCCCTCCCGAACTCCTGGGTCCTTCCCGGACGCCTGGGTCCCCTCCCGAACTCCTGGGTCCTTCCCGGACGCCTGGGTCCTTCCCGGACTCCTGGGTCCCCTCCCGGACTCCTGGGTCCTTCCCGGACTCCTCGGTCCCCTCCCGAACGCCTGGGTCCCTCCCGAGCTCCTGGGTCCCTCCCGGACTCCTGGGTCCCCTGGGGCACTCCTGGGTCCTTCCCGAACTCCTGGGTCCCTCCCGAACACCTGGGTCCCCCCTGAACTGCTGGGTCCCCTCCCGAACTCCTGGGTCCCCTCCCGAACTCCTGGGTCCCTCCCGAACTCCTGGGTCCCCTCCCGAACTCCTGGGTCCTTCCCGGACTCCTGGGTCCCCTACCGAACTCCTGGGTCCCTCCCGGACTCCTGGGTCCCTCCCGAACTCCTGGGTCCCCTCCCGAACTCCTGGGTCCCCCCCGAACTCCTGGGTCCCTCCCGAACTCCTGGGTCCTTCCCGAACTCCTGGGTCCCTCCCGAACTCCTGGGTCCTTCCCGAACTCCTGGGTCCCTCCCGAACACCTGGGTCCCCCCTGAACTCCTGGGTCCCCTCCCGAACTCCTGGGTCCCTCCCGAACTCCTGGGTCCTTCCCGAACTCCTGGGTCCCCTCCCGGACTCCTGGGTCCTTCCCGGACTCCTGGGTCCCCTCCCGAACTCCTGGGTCCCTCCCGAACTCCTGGGTCCCTTGGGGCACTCCTGGGTCCCTCCCGAACGCCTGGGTCCCATCCCGAACGCCTGGGTCCCTCCCGAACTCCTGGGTCCCCTCCCGAACTCCTGGGTCCTTCCCGGACGCCTGGGTCCCCTCCCGAACTCCTGGGTCCTTCCCGGACGCCTGGGTCCTTCCCGGACTCCTGGGTCCCCTCCCGGACTCCTGGGTCCTTCCCGGACTCCTCGGTCCCCTCCCGAACGCCTGGGTCCCTCCCGAGCTCCTGGGTCCCTCCCGGACTCCTGGGTCCCCTGGGGCACTCCTGGGTCCTTCCCGAACTCCTGGGTCCCTCCCGAACACCTGGGTCCCCCCTGAACTGCTGGGTCCCCTCCCGAACTCCTGGGTCCCCTCCCGAACTCCTGGGTCCCTCCCGAACTCCTGGGTCCCCTCCCGAACTCCTGGGTCCTTCCCGGACTCCTGGGTCCCCTACCGAACTCCTGGGTCCCTCCCGGACTCCTGGGTCCCTCCCGAACTCCTGGGTCCCCTCCCGAACTCCTGGGTCCCCCCCGAACTCCTGGGTCCCTCCCGAACTCCTGGGTCCTTCCCGAACTCCTGGGTCCCTCCCGAACTCCTGGGTCCTTCCCGAACTCCTGGGTCCCTCCCGAACACCTGGGTCCCCCCTGAACTCCTGGGTCCCCTCCCGAACTCCTGGGTCCCTCCCGAACTCCTGGGTCCTTCCCGAACTCCTGGGTCCCCTCCCGGACTCCTGGGTCCTTCCCGGACTCCTGGGTCCCCTCCCGAACTCCTGGGTCCCTCCCGAACTCCTGGGTCCCTTGGGGCACTCCTGGGTCCCTCCCGAACTCCTGGGTCCCTCCCGAACACCTGGGTCCCCCCTGAACTCCTGGGTCCCTCCCTAACTCCTGGGTCCTTCCCGGACGCCTGGGTCCCCTCCCGAACTCCTGGGTCCTTCCCGAACTCCTGGGTCCCTCCCGAACTCCTGGGTCCCTCCCGAACACCTGGGTCCCTCCCGAACACCTAGGTCCCCCCCTGAACTCCTGGGTCCCCTCCCGAACTCCTGGGTCCCCTCCCGAACTCCTGGGTCCCTCCCGAACTCCTGGGTCCCTCCCGAACTCCTGGGTCCCCTCCCGAACTCCTGGGTCCCTCCCGAACTCCTGGGTCCCCTCCCGAAGTCCTGGGTCCCTCCTGAACTCCTGGGTCCCCCCTGAACTCCTGGGTCCCCTCCCGGACGCCTGGGTCCCCTCCCGAACTCCTGGGTCCCTTGGGGCACTCCTGGGTCCCTCCCGAACACCTGGGAACCTCCCGAACTCCTGGGTCCTTCCCGAACTCCTGGGTCCCTCCCGAACACCTGGGTCCCCCCTGAACTCCTGGGTCCCTCCCGAACTCCTGGGTCCCTCCCGGACTCCTGGGTCCCTCCCGAACTCCTGGGTCCCCTCCCGAACGCCTGGGTCCCCTCCCGGACGCCTGGGTCCCTCCCGAACGCCTGGGTCCCCTCGCGAACGCCTGGGTCCCTCCCGAACTCCTGGGTCCCCTCCCGAACGCCTGGGTCCCCTCCCGAACTCCTGGGTCCTTCCCGGACGCCTGGGTCCCCTCCCGAACTCCTGGGTCCTTCCCGGACGCCTGGGTCCTTCCCGGACTCCTGGGTCCCCTCCCGGACTCCTGGGTCCTTCCCGGACTCCTGGGTCCCCTCCCGAACTCCTGGGTCCCTCCCGAACACCTGGGTCCCCCCTGACCTCCTGGGTCCCCCCTGAACTCCTGGGTCCCTCCCGAACTCCTGGGTCCTTCCCGGACTCCTGGGTCCTTCCCGGACGCCTGGGTCCCCTCCCGAACTCCTGGGTCCTTCCCGAACTTCTGGGTCCCTCCCGAACTCCTGAGTCCCCTCCCGAACTCCTGGGTCCCTCCCGAACTCCTGGGTCCCTCCCGAACTCCTGGGTCCTTCCCGAACTCCTGGGTCCCTCCTGAACACCTGGGTCCCCCTTGAACTCCTGGGTCCCCTCCCGGACGCCTGGGTCCCCTCCCGAACTCCTGGGTCCCTTGGGGCACTCCTGGGTCCCTCCTGAACACCTGGGTCCCTCCCGAACTCCTGGGTCCTTCCCGAACTCCTGGGTCCTTCCCGGACTCCTGGGTCCTTCCCGGACGCCTGGGTCCCCTCCCGAACTCCTGGGTCCCTCCCGAACTCCTGGGTCCCTCCCGAACACCTGGGTCCCCCCGAACATCTGGGTCCCCCCCGAACACCTGGGTCCCCCCTGAACACCTGGGTCCCCCCTGAACTCCTGGGTCCCCTCCCGAACGCCTGGGTCCCCTCCCGAACTCCTGGGTCCTTCCCGAACTCCTGGGTCCCCTCCCGAACTCCTGGGTCCCTCCCGAACTCCTGGGTCCCCTCCCGAACACCTGGGTCCACCCTGAACACCTGGGTCCCCTCCCGGACTCCTGGGTCCCCTACCGGACGCCTGGGTCCCTCCCGAACGCCTGGGTCCCATCCCGAACGCCTGGGTCCCTCCCGAACTCCTGGGTCCCCTCCCGAACTCCTGGGTCCTTCCCGGACGCCTGGGTCCCCTCCCGAACTCCTGGGTCCTTCCCGGACGCCTGGGTCCTTCCCGGACTCCTGGGTCCCCTCCCGGACTCCTGGGTCCTTCCCGGACTCCTCGGTCCCCTCCCGAACGCCTGGGTCCCTCCCGAGCTCCTGGGTCCCTCCCGGACTCCTGGGTCCCCTGGGGCACTCCTGGGTCCTTCCCGAACTCCTGGGTCCCTCCCGAACACCTGGGTCCCCCCTGAACTGCTGGGTCCCCTCCCGAACTCCTGGGTCCCCTCCCGAACTCCTGGGTCCCTCCCGAACTCCTGGGTCCCCTCCCGAACTCCTGGGTCCTTCCCGGACTCCTGGGTCCCCTACCGAACTCCTGGGTCCCTCCCGGACTCCTGGGTCCCTCCCGAACTCCTGGGTCCCCTCCCGAACTCCTGGGTCCCCCCCGAACTCCTGGGTCCCTCCCGAACTCCTGGGTCCTTCCCGAACTCCTGGGTCCCTCCCGAACTCCTGGGTCCTTCCCGAACTCCTGGGTCCCTCCCGAACACCTGGGTCCCCCCTGAACTCCTGGGTCCCCTCCCGAACTCCTGGGTCCCTCCCGAACTCCTGGGTCCTTCCCGAACTCCTGGGTCCCCTCCCGGACTCCTGGGTCCTTCCCGGACTCCTGGGTCCCCTCCCGAACGCCTGGGTCCCTTCCCGAGCTCCTGGGTCCCCTCCCGAACTCCTGGGTCCCTCCCGAACTCCTGGGTCCTTCCCGAACTCCTGGGTCCCCTCCCGAACTCCTGGGTCCCCTCCCGAACTCCTGGGTCCTTCCCGGACGCCTGGGTCCCTCCCGAACTCCTGGGTCCCTCCCGAACTCCTGGGTCCTTCCCGAACTCCTGGGTCCCCTCCCGAACTCCTGGGTCCCCTCCCGAACTCCTGGGTCCTTCCCGAACTCCTGGGTCCCTCCCGAACACCTGGGTCCCCCCTGAACTCCTGGGTCCCTCCCGGACTCCTGGGTCCCTCCCGAACGCCTGGGTCCGCTCCCGAACGCCTGGGTCCCTCCCGAACACCTGGGTCCCCTCCCGAACTCCTGGGTCCTTCCCGGACGCCTGGGTCCCCTCCCGAACTCCTGGGTCCCCTCCCAAACTCCTGGGTCCTTCCCGGACGCCTGGGTCCCCTCCCGGACGCCTGGGTCCCTCCCGAACTCCTGGGTCCCTCCCGAACTCCTGGGTCCCTCGTTGGGGGGCGGGGGTCGCTCCCAGGTTCTGTCACTGGCATTTTTATGGATTATTTTTCCCCACAGACGGTGGAATTCCAGCTGGGGAGGTTCCCCCAGGTGAGAAACATGCAAATGAGACTCTGTATATTCATGAGCAGCCCCTTGGCTCCTCCCACAGCCATTCCGGGGGGACCCAGGAGTCCGGGGGGACCCAGGAGTTCGGGAGGGGACCCAGGCGTCCGGGAGGGACCCCCATCCCCCACCCTGCTGTCGCAACAACCCCCAGGACAGTTGAAACGGGAGGGGGAGGAACAACGGACCCAGGCATCCGGGGGACCCTCTCCAAAGGGACCCAGGCGTCCGGGAGGGGAACCCAGGTGTCCCGGGGGGGACCCGGGTTTCTGGGGGGATGGACCCAGGAGTCCAGGGGACCCTTTGCTAAGGGGACCCAGGCGTCCGGGAGGGGACCTGGGTGTCCAGGGAGAGGGACCCAGGCGTCCGGGAGGGGGAACCCGGGTGTCCGGGGGATGGACCCGGGTGTCTGGGGGGATGGACCCGGGTGTCTGGGGGGATGGACCCGGGTGTCTGGGGGGATGGACCCGGGTGTCTGGGGGATGGACCCGGGTGTCTGGGGGGATGGACCCGGGTGTCTGGGGGATGGACCCGGGTGTCTGGGGGGATGGACCCGGGTGTCTGGGGGGGATGGACCCGGGTGTCCCGGGATGGACCCGGGTGTCCGGGGATGGACCCGGGTGTCTGGGGGATGGACCCGGGTGTCTGGGGGGGATGGACCCGGGTGTCTGGGGGGGATGGACCCGGGTGTCTGGGGGATGGACCCGGGTGTCTGGGGGGGGATGGACCCGGGTGTCTGGGGGGGGATGGACCCGGGTGTCTGGGGGGATGGACCCGGGTGTCTGGGGGATGGACCCGCGTGTCTGGGGGGGATGGATGGACCCGGGTGTCTGGGGGGGATGGACCCGGGTGTCTGGGGGGATGGACCCGGGTGTCTGGGGATGGACCCGGGTGTCTGGGGGGGATGGACCCGGGTGTCTGGGGGGATGGACCCGGGTGTCTGGGGGGATGGACCCGGGTGTCTGGGGGGATGGACCCGGGTGTCTGGGGGATGGACCCGGGTGTCTGGGGGGGATGGACCCGGGTGTCTGGGGGCTGGACCCGGGTGTCTGGGGGGATGGACCCGGGTGTCCCGGGATGGACCCGGGTGTCTGGGGGGGGATGGACCCGGGTGTCTGGGGGGGGTGGACCCCGGTTTCTGGGGGGCTGGACCCAGGCGTGTGGGGGGAACCCAGGAGCCCGGGGGACTCTCCGCTAAGGGGACCCAGGCGTCCGGGAGGGGGAACCCAGGTGTCCCAGGGGGGACCCGGGTTTCTGGGGGGATGGACCCAGGAGTCTGGGGGGGCTGGACCCGGCAGCACTTCTGCGGGGGGACCCTGGTCGCCCCCTGGTGGGTCCTGTCGGCCGCTCACTGCTTCATAGGGTGAGTCTGGGGGTTGTGGGGGGGCTGGGGAACCCCCTGGGGCCTTGGGAGAGCCCGGGACCCTCCCTGGGCCACCTAGAGCATCACTGGGCCACCTATAATGTCATTGGGCCCACTAGAACCTCCTTGGGCCACCAGACCCTCTTTGGGCCACCTGGGACCTTATTGGGCTACCTAGAGCATCGCCGGGATCCCTTGAACCCCCTGGAACCACTTGGAACCCCCTTGGGCCACCTAGAACCCGGCTGGGAGCCCTAGAACCTGGTTGGACCACCCAGAACCCTACTGGGCCACCTGAAACCTTCTTGGGCCACGTAGACCCCTGTTGGGCCCCCCCGGGCCCGTGAACACCCAGACCCCCCCGCTCCCCTCCCCATTGTCACCCTGTCCCTCCTCGCCCCCCTCCCCCATTGTCCCCCCTGTCCCCCCCCAGCCCCTCGGGCCCCCGGGCGGAGCTGCGGGCGTGGCAGGTGGTGGCCGGGCAGCTCCGATTGGCCGATGGCGATGACGTCAGCGATGAGGTCAGCGGGCGTTGTCGGCCATCTTGGTTCACCCTGGTTTCCGGGGCGTGGCTGGCGGTCACGACCTGGCCCTGCTGCGATTGGCCGAGCCGCTGTGGGCGGGGCCGGGCTCGGGCGTGGCCCCCGTGTGCCTGCCCCGCCCCGGCCACGCCCTCCCATACGGCGCCACCTGCTGGGTCACCGGCTGGGGACACGTGGCCGAGAACGGTGAGGGGGGCCCGGATGCCTGGGTCCTCTTGGGGGGACACGGCCCCACGGCCCATTGTTCCCATTGTCCCCTGTTCCATTATCCCATTGTCCCCCGTCCCCTGTCCCATTGTCCCATTGTCTCCATTGTCCCCATTGTCCCATTTTCCCCCTGTCCCCATGTCCCCCTGTCCCTATTATCCCATTGCCCCCATTGTCCCCATGTCCCCCCATCCCCATGGTCCCCATTGTCCCATTGACCCCATGGTCCCATTGACCCCATGGTCCCATTGACCCCATTGACCCCATTGACCCCATTGTCCCATTGTCCCATTGTCCCCATTGTCCCATTGTCCCATTGTCCCCATTGTCCCCATTGTCCCCATTGTCCCCATTGACCCCATTGTCCCATTGACCCCATTGTCCCATTGTCCCCATTGTCCCCATTGACCCCATTGTCCCATTTCCCCCCGTCCCCATTGTCCTCATTGTCCCCCTGTCCCCATGTCTCCCTGTTCCATTGTCCCCATTGTCCCCATTATCCCATATTCCATTGTCCCCCTGTCCTCCTGTCCCATTGTCCCCATTGTCCCATTGACCCCATTGTCCCATTTCCCCCGTCCCCATTGTCCTCATTGTCCCCCTGTCCCCATGTCTCCCTGTTCCATTGTCCCCATTGTCCCCATTATCCCATATCCCATTGTCCCCCTGTGCTCCTGTCCCATTGTCCCCATTGTCCCATTGACCCCATTGTCCCATTTCCCCCCGTCCCCATTGTCCTCATTGTCCCCCTGTCCCCATGTCTCCCTGTCCCCTTGTCCCCATTGTCCCATATCCCATTGTCCCCCTGTCCTCCTGTCCCATTGTCCCCATTGTCCCCCGTGTCCCCTGTCCCCCGCAGTGTCCCTGCCCGCGGGGTCCCCCCTCCAGCAGGTGGCGCTGTCCCTGCTGAGCCCCCCGACCTGTAACTGCCTGCACGGGACCCTGCGGCGGCGCGAGCTGGAGCGGCCGGCGCGGCGCGGCATGGTGTGCGCGGGCGGCACCGAGGGCCACGGAGCCTGCCAGGTGCCCATAGAGCCACCTAGACACCCTATAGACCCTCGGGAGCCTCCCATAGGGATGTGGGGGTGTGGGGTTATGGGGGTTCGGGGGCGCGGCATGGTGTGCGCGGGCGGCACCGAGGGCCACGGAGCCTGCCAGGTGCCTATAGAGCCACGTACACACCCTATAGACCCTCGGGAGCCTCCCATAGGGATGTGGGGGTGTGGGGTTATGGGGGTTCGGGGGCGCTGGATGGTGTGTGTGGGCGGCACCGAGGGCCACGGAGCCTGCCAGGTGCCTATAGAGCCACCTATACACCCTATAGACCCTCGGGAGCCTCCCATAGGGATGTGGGGGTGTGGGGTTATGGGGGTTCGGGGGCGCTGGGTGGTGTGTGTGGGCGGACAGGAGGGGCATGCGGCCTGTCAGGGACCTATAGAACACCCTATAGATGCCATAGGATCCATAGGGTCACCTACAGATCTTGTAGAATGTGTAGAGTCCATAGGGGGGCTATGGCCCTATGGGGGTTCCAGGCGGACTTGGGGGCGCTGGGGCTGGTCTATGGGGCTCTATAGAGCTCTATATGGATACACAAGGCTTTATAGGTGTCTATAGGTGCTCTGTACCCCCCAGGCAGACTCGGGGGGGCCCGTTTTATATCCGTGGGTCTGTATGTGGTCTCTGTGTGGTCTGTATGGGTCTCCATGGTGCCTTTAAGTGTCTCTATGGTGCCTGTAGATGCTCTATGGTGTCTCTATGGGGTTTGTAGATGCTCTAGAGTGTCTCCATGGTGTCTCTATGGTGTCTCTATGGGGTTTGTAGACGCTCTATAGTGTCTCCATGGTGTCTCCATGGTGTCTCTCTGGGGTTTGTAGACGCTCTATGGCGTCTCCATGGTGTCTCTATGGTGTCTCTATGGGGTTTGTAGACGCTCTAGAGTGTCTCCATGGTGTCTCCATGGTGTCTCTATGGCTGTGTCCCCCCAGGCGGACTCGGGGGGCCCGGTTGTGTGTCTGTCCGGCGGTCGGTGGGTCCAGGCCGGGGTCCTGTCGTTCTCGGCGGGTTGTGCCCGCGCGGGGGGTCCGGCCGTAGCCACGGGGCTCCCGGCCCACGCGCGGTGGCTGCGGCGCCACCTCCCGCCTGCCGCCTTCCCGCCCAGCCCCAGGGAGGCGCCCCCTGCTGGGCTGGAGGACGGACTGTGCCTGGGTGAGCTGGGGAACCCTGAACCGGGGGGGACCCAGGAGTTCGGGGAGGGACCCAGGAGTTCAGGGAGGGACCCAGGAGTTCGGGGAGGGACCCAGGAGTTCGGGAGGGACCCGGGAGTTCGGGAGGGACCCAGGAGTTCAGGAGGGACCCAGGAGTTCAGGAGGGGACCCAGGAGTTCGGGAGGGACCCAGGAGTTCGGGAGGGACCCAGGAGTTCAGGAGGGGACCCAGGAGTTCGGGAAGGACCCAGGAGTTCGGGAGGGACCCAGGAGTTCAGGAGGGGACCCAGGAGTTCGGGAGGGGACCCAGGAGTTCGGGAGGGACCCAGGAGTTCGGGAGGGACCCAGGAGTTCAGGAGAGGACCCAGGAGTTCAGGAGGGACCCAGGAGTTCAGGGGGGGACCCAGGAGTTCGGGAGGGACCCAGGAGTTCGGGAGGGACCCAGGCGTCCGGGAGGGGACCCAGGCGTCCGGGAGGGATCCAGGAGTTCAGGAGGGACCCCGATGTCCGGGAGGGATCCAGGAGTTCAGGAGGGACCCCGATGTCCGGGAGGGACCCAGGAGTTCAGGAGGGACCCAGGCGTCTGGGAGGGACCCAGGCGTCCGGGAGGGATCCAGGCGTCCGGGAGGGACCCCGGCGTCCGGTGAGGCCCGTTTCCCGCAGGGCTCAGGACCCGCAGGGCTGGCAGGTGGTGGCCGCGGGCGGCGCCGCCCACGCGGGGTCGCGGCTGCAGCTCCACGGCGCCTTCGTGGGCGCCGGGCGGGGCCACGACGTGGCGCTGCTGCGGCTGCAGCGCCCCCTGCAGCTCGGGAGGAGCCTGCGCCCGCTCTGCCTGCCCTACGGGGACCACCGGCCGCCCCCGGGGACGCGCTGCTGGACCCTCCTGGGGCCGCGGGGTGAGCGGCGCCGGGCAGCCCGTGTCATCCCCGTCACCCCGTGTCACCCTGTGTCCCCTGCACCCCAGTGTCCCCATCCCTGGTGTCCCCATTTCTGGTGTCACCTCCATCCTTGTTGTCTCCATCCCTGGTGTCACTCTTGGCCCTGATGTCCCCAACCTTGGTGTCGCCAGTTGCAGTGTCACCTCCATCCCTGGTGTTGCCATCTCTTGTGTCCCCCCCGGTGACATCCCCATGTCCCCCGCCATGTCCTCTCATAACCCCCGTGTCCCCCCAAATCCCCATGATCCCCATGTCCCTGTGTCCCCGTGTCCCCCCCTGTCCCCATGTCCCCCGTCCCCATGTCCCCTGTCCCGTGTGCCCCCATGTCCCCCGTCCCCATGTCCCCTGTCCCCATGTCCCCTGTCCCCGTGTCCCCCCATATCCCCATGTCCCTGTGTCCCCGTGTCCTCCCACATCCCCATGTCCCCCCCCGTCCTCATGTCCCCCGTCCCGTGTCCCCCCAGGCCCCTGGGTCCCCGAGCAGCTGCTCAGCGTGGAGGTGACAATGGCCGAGTCCTGCGGGGACGCTGGGGACCCCGAGGGGACCCCGACCCCCCCTGACACCGTCTGTGTCGCCGGACCCGAGAGCGACAGCGCCTGCCAGGTCCCCAAACGGCCTCCCGGGGTCCCCATGTCCCTTTGGGGGGGGGTGGGGGTCCCAATGTCCCTTTTGGGTCCTTTGGGGGGTCCCAAACATCCCTTTTGGGGTCCCCAGATCCCTTTTGGGGGGTTTTGGGGTCCCAGGGTCCCATTTTGGAGTCCCCGTGTCTCATTCTGGGGTCCCTTTTGGGTGGGTTGGGGTCCTTTTTGGGGTCCCTGGTGTCCTCATGTCCCTTTTTGGGGTCCCTTCTGGGATGTTTTGGGGTCCCTCGGGGTGTCTCCCTTTGGGGGGGTGACCCCAGGACACTCCGTCCCCACTTTCGGGGTGTCCTCCCCCCGCCATGACCCTGACTTTGGGGTGTCCCCGCAGGCGCCGCCGGGGTCCCCCCTGTTCTGCCTGGAGCGGGGGGTCTGGTTCCTGCTGGGGGTGGCCGGCGGGGGGGGCTGCGGGGCCCAGGGCCCCCCCAAGTTCACGGCCGCCCCCCAATACGAGCGCTGGATTCTGGGGGTCACCCGGGAGGCCTATTTCAGCCAGACCCCCCCGACCCCCGCGAGGAAGAGGAGGAAGAGGAGGACGGGGGGGACCCCGACATCTGGGGGGACCCCGACAGCTGGGAGGAGCCTGGAGACTGGGGGGACACCCCAACAATGGGGGACCCAGGCGTCCGGGAGAACACCAGTACTACAGGGGACCCAGGAGTCCGGGGGAACCCTGAAATCACAGAGCACCCCAGGACCACTGAGGACCCAGGCATCCGAGGGAACCCCAATGCTACAGGGAACCCCAGGACCACTGAGGACCCAGGCATCCGGGAGGACCCCAATACTATAGGGAACCCCAGGATCACTGAGGACCCAGGCATCCGGGAGCACCCCAATACTATAGGGAACCCCAGGACCACTGAGAACCCAGGCATCCGGGAGGACCCCAATGCTACAGGGAACCCCAGGATCACTGAGGACCCAGGTGTCCGGGGGGACCCCAATACTATAGGGGACCCAGGCATCCGGGGGGACCCAGGCCTCCTGGAGCACCCCAAAGCCAGTGAGGACCCAGGCGTCCGGGGAAACCCCCCCCCCCACAGGGGACCCAGGCATCCGGGAGCACCCCGAAACTGCAGGGGACCCTGGGGTCCGGGGGGACCCAGGCGTCCGGGGGGGACCCAGGCGTCCGGCTGCTTCCATACAAGGCCACCAAGGGGCCCGCGTGCAGTGACGTCACCCGGGGGGGCCACACCCCATCCCAGCCATGGAGGACCTGGGTAAGGACTGCGTCCGTCTGTCCGTCCGTCCGTCGGTCCGGGGCGGGGGGGGGGGACCTGGACGCCTGGGTCCCTCCTGAACTCCTGGGTCCCCTCACACCCCCTCCCCAGACGCCCTATTGGCTGACCTGGAGATGACGTCACGGCTGGCGCGCCCCCCCTCCCCCCCCCCGGCGGGGACATCCCCCCACCCCGACCACCACTCCCCTACGGTCATGTGAGCGATGGGGACACTGGGGGCACTGGGGACACTGGGGGACACTGGGAGCACTGGGGACATTTGGGGCACTGGGAGCACTGGGGGACACTGGGGGCACTGGGGACATTGGGGGCATTGGGGGCACTGGGGACACTGGGAGCACTGGGGGACACTGGGAACACTGGGGACATTGGGAGCACAGGGGACACTGGCAGCACTGGGGGACACTGGGGACATTGGGAGCACAGGGGACACTGGGGGACACTGGGGGCACTGGGGACACTGGGGGCACTGGGGGCACAGGGGACACTGGGGGCACTGGGGGCACTGGGGACACTGGGGGGTGTCGATGTCTCATGTCCCCATTTAACCCCCCAATGTTTCTGTCCCCAGGTGCCGGGGGGGGACACGGAGCAGCTTTACAGGTCTGGGGGGGAACATGGGGACATTGGGGGACAATGGGGACAACGGGGATACTAGAGACAATGGGATAGTGGGGATAATGGGGACAATGGGGATAATGGGGACAATGAGGACATGGGGACGTTGGGGACAATGAGGATATGGGGACAATGGGGATAATGGGGACAATGGGGACATGGGGACGTTGGGGACAATGGGGATATGGGGACAATGGGGACATGGGGACGTTGGGGACAATGGGGATATGGGGACAATGGGGATAATGGGGACAATGGGGATAATGGGACAATGGGGACAATGGGGACAGGGGATGTTGGGGACAATGGGGATATGGGGACAATGGGGATAATGGGATAATGGGGACAATGGGGACATGGGGACGTTGGGGACAATGGGGATATGGGGACAATGGGGATAATGGGATAATGGGATAATGGGATAATGGGGACATGGGGATGTTGGGGACAATGGGGATATGGGGACAATGGGGACAATGGGGACATGGGGATGTTGGGGACAATGGGGATATGGGGACAGGGGACGTTGGGGACAATGGGGACAATGGGGACATGGGGATGTTGGGGACAATGGGGATATGGGGACAATGGGGATAATGGGATAATGGGGACAGGGGGATGTTGGGGACAACGGGGATATGGGGACAATGGGGACAGTGGGGACATGGGGCCATTGGGGCCATGGGGCCGTGTCCCCTCCCCCAGCTCGGTGTGGAGGCCCCACCCCCCCCGGGCCCCGCCCACCCTGGGGCAGCTCGTGCGCCTCCTGCAGGACCTGGACGGCACCCAGGGGGGACCCGCAGGTACCGGCACCCCAAAAACTCCCAAATCACCCCCAAATCAGAGCTGAAGTCACCCCAAAGATCCCCCAAATCACCCCCAAACCCTTCAACAGCACCCCCCAAATCACTCCCTAAATGGCCCCAAATCCCCCTCCAGCTGAACTCGAGCCCCACGTCTCCCCCACGAAGACCCCAGAGCTCCCACCTCCCCCCAAATCTGGGGCGCAGTGAGTACCTCCCCACCCCCCGACCCCCCAAACCCGCCATTTTCACCCCAAAACTCCCCCCATGCCCCGTAGAAATGTGGGGGCGCCCCCCTCCTCGGCCATGCAGGAGCTGGACCGTTTGATGGCCTCACTCGCCGACTTCAACCTTCACCCCCCCGGAAGTCCCAGGGGGTTTTGGGGTGTTCCCCCCCCACATGACCCCTCCCCACCCATAAGTTTGTTTTGGGGTCATTTCCCCCCCCAGCCCCCCCAAAAATTGGGGGGTCCCAGCGGGGGGAACCTTGAGGAGCTTCTGGTGACATTGGAGCAGGACCTGGCCAATCGGGGAGTCCCCACGCAGGACAAGGGGGTTTGTGGGGGTTGTCGGCGGCCAATCGCGGGCAAGGTAGGTTTGTGGGGCCCCCCTGGGCGGGGGGGGAGCCCAAAGGTGGGGGAGACCCCAAAAAGTTGGGGGTTTTTGTGGGGAACCCCAAAGTTGGGGCTTTTTTGGAGGTACCTTCAATGGGGCCAAGATGGGGATGGCTCTTCATTGAACCCCCAAAATGGGGGGGTCTTTTGGTGAACCCCAAAGTGTGGGGGGTGTTTGTGTACCTCAGCGTGGGGGGGACACTTGGTGAACCCCAACATGGGGGGCTGGTGGGGAACCCCCAATGTTGTGGGGAGGGGTCTTGCGGTGAACCCCAAAGTTGGGGCTTCTTTGGAGGCCCCTTCAGTGGGGCCAAGATGGGGATGGTCCCTCATTGAACCCCAACAATGGGGGGTCCTTTGGTGCCCCCTCCAAGTGGGGGTGTCCCCCAACTGGAGGGTGTCCCTAATGTCCCCCCAGGCTCTGGTGGCTTTGGGGCGCCTCTGGCACCCCGAACATCTGGTGTGTGGCCATTGCGGGGGGGCCCTGGGGGGGTCCCCGTTTCTGGAGCGGGGGGGGGTCCCCTATTGCCCCCCCGACTATGGACGCCTCTTTGCCCCCAAATGCGCCCAGTGCCACCAACCCGTGCTGCAGGTGACAATGGGGACACGGGGGATGGGGGGACATGAGGGGACATGGAGGGACGTGGGGCCTTATGGGGGGACATGGGGGGATGTGGGGGGACATGGGATCTTATGGGGGGGACATGGGACCTTATGGGGGGACATGGGGGGATGTGGGGGGACATGGGACCTTATGGGGGGACATGGGACCTTATGGGGGGACATGGGGGGATGTGGGGGGACATGGGATCTTATGGGGGGACATGGGACCTTATGGGGGGACGTGGGGGGATGTGGGGGGACATGGGATCTTATGGGGGGACATGGCGGGATGTGGGGGGACATGGGACCTTATGGGGGGACGTGGGACCTTATGGGGGGTCGGGGGGGATGTGGGGGGACATGGGATCTTATGGGGGGACATGGCGGGATGTGGGGGGACATGGGACCTTATGGGGGGACATGGCGGGATGTGGGGGGACATGGGACCTTATGGGGGGACGTGGGACCTTATGGGGGGTCGGGGGGGATGTGGGGGGACATGGGATCTTATGGGGGGGACATGGGACCTTATGGGGGGACATGGGGGGATGTGGGGGGACATGGGATCTTATGGGGGGACATGGGGGGATGTGGGGGGACATGGAGGTTGGGGGGACATGGGACCTTATGGGGGGACATGGGGGGATGTGGGGGGACATGGGATCTTATGGGGGGACATGGGACCTTATGGGGGGACATGGGGGGATGTGGGGGGACATGGGATCTTATGGGGGGACATGGGGGGATGTGGGGGCACATGGAGGTTGGGGGGACATGGGACCTTATGGGGGGACATGGGGGGATGTGGGGGGACATGGGACCTTATGGGGGGACATGGGACCTTATGGGGGGTCGGGGGGGATGTGGGGGTCAGGAGGGGACATGGGAACTTCTGGGGGGATATGGGGGGACATGGAGGGACGTGGTGGGATGTGGGGGACATGGGACCTTATGGGGGGTCGGGGGGATGTGGGACCTTCTGGGGGCCATGGGGGCCGTGGGAGGCCGCGTGGGGACACGGGGTGGCGGGAGCTCCCGGGTGACGTCCCCACGTCCCCGTGTCCCCAGGAGGTGGTGACGGCGCTGGGACACACGTGGCACCCGCAGCACTTCTGCTGCGCCCACTGCGGGAAGGCCCTGGGGGACCAGGGTGGGTGCCCTGTCCCCACGTCCCCCCATCCCCCTGTCCCCACGTCCCCCCATCCCCAGTGCCCCTGTCCCCATGTCCCCCCATCCCCCTGTCCCCACGTCCCCCCATCCCCAGTGCCCCTGTCCCCATGTCCCCCCATCCCCCTGTCCCCACGTCCCCCCATCCCCAGTGCCCCTGTCCCCATGTCCCCCCATCCCCCTGTCCCCACGTCCCCCCATCCCCAGTGCCCCTGTCCCCATGTCCCCCCATCCCCCTGTCCCCACGTCCCCAGTGCCCCTGTCCCCACGTCCCCCCCTCCCCAGTGCCCCTGTCCCCACGTCCCCCCATCCCCAGTGCCCCTGTCCCCATGTCCCCATCACAGAATCACAAAATGTCAGGGATTGCCCATGTCCCCCTGTCCCCATGTCCCCATGTCCCCCTGTCCCCCCATCCCCCAGTGCCCCTGTCCCCATGTCCCCATCACAGAATCACAGAATGTCAGGGATTGCCCATGTCCCCCTGTCCCCATGTCCCATGTCCCCCTGTCCCCTCATCCCCCAGTCCCCCTGTCCCCCTGTCCCCATGTCCCCATCACCGAATCACCGAATCACAGAATGTCAGGGATTACCCATGTCCCCCTGTCCCCATGTCCCATGTCCCCCTGTCCCCTCATCCCCCAGTCCCCCTGTCCCCCTGCCCCATGTCCCCATCACCGAATCACCGAATCACAGAATGTTAGGGATTACCCATGTCTCCCTGTCCCCATGTCCATGTCCCCATGTCCCCATGTCCCCCTGTCCCCTCGTCCCCATGTCCCCCCATCTGCCCGTCCCCATGGCCCTGTAATGTCCCTATGATGCCCTTGTGATGTCCCCGCGCTGTCCCCTCGATCCCATGATGTCCCTCGATGTCCCCCCGCTGATGTCCCCGCGCTGTCCCCTCGATCCCGTGATGTCCCTCGATGTCCCCCTGCTGATGTCCCCGTGCTGTCCCCTCGATCCCATGATGTCCCACGATGTCCCCCTGCTGATGTCCCCGCGCTGTCCCCTCGATCCCGTGATGTCCCTCGATGTCCCCCCGCTGATGTCCCTGTGGTGTCCCCTCGATCCCGTGATGTCCCTCGATGTCCCCCGCTGATGTCCCCGTGCTGTCCCCTCGATCCCGTGATGTCCCTCGATGTCCCCCGCTGATGTCCCCGCGCTGTCCCCTCGATCCCGTGATGTCCCTCGATGTCCCCCTGCTGATGTCCCCGCGCTGTCCCCTCGATCCCGTGATGTCCCTCGATGTCCCCCCGCTGATGTCCCCGCGCTGTCCCCTCGATCCCGTGATGTCCCCCCGCTGATGTCCCCGTGCTGTCCCCTCGATCCCATGGTGTCCCTCGATGTCCCCCCGCTGATGTCCCCGCGCTGTCCCCTCGATCCCATGATGTCCCTCGATGTCCCCCCGCTGATGTCCCCGTGCTGTCCCCTCGATCCCGTGATGTCCCTCGATGTCCCCCCGCTGATGTCCCCGTGCTGTCCCCTCGATCCCGTGATGTCCCTCGATGTCCCCCTGCTGATGTCCCCGTGCTGTCCCCTCGATCCCATGGTGTCCCTCGATGTCCCCCCGCTGATGTCCCCGTGCTGTCCCCTCGATCCCGTGATGTCCCTCGATGTCCCCCGCTGATGTCCCCGCGCTGTCCCCTCGATCCCATGGTGTCCCACGATGTCCCCCCGCTGATGTCCCCGTGCTGTCCCCTCGATCCCGTGATGTCCCTCGATGTCCCCCGCTGATGTCCCCGCGCTGTCCCCTCGATCCCATGGTGTCCCACGATGTCCCCCCGCTGATGTCCCCGCGCTGTCCCCTCGATCCCGTGATGTCCCTCGATGTCCCCCCGCTGATGTCCCCGTGCTGTCCCCTCGATCCCGTGATGTCCCTCGATGTCCCCGCTGATGTCCCCGCGCTGTCCCCTCGATCCCGTGATGTCCCTCGATGTCCCCCGCTGATGTCCCCGCGCTGTCCCCTCGATCCCATGGTGTCCCACGATGTCCCCCTGCTGATGTCCCCGCGCTGTCCCCTCCATCCCGTGATGTCCCCCCGCTGATGTCCCCGCGCTGTCCCCGGTGCCGCAGGGTTCGTGGAGCAGGACGGCCGTCCCTTCTGTCCCCGCGACTTCTCGCTGCTGTTCTCCCCGCGCTGCCCGGGCTGCTCGGCTCCCGTTGTCGCGGAGTTCGTGGCCGCCATGGGGGGGCTGTGGCACCCGCGGTGCTTCGTCTGCCAGGTGACACCCTGGGAACCCCCACCCGTGTCCCCTGGGACACCCCACCCGTGTCCCTGCATCTCTGTGCCCCTGGGGTCCCCCTGGCCTATGTCTCCTGGTCCTTGGTGTCCCTGGTGTCCCCATGTCTCCATCTCCCCGTGATCCCCGGTGTCCCCATGGGCCCCGGTGTCCCCATGTTCCCTGTGTGTCCCCATCCCTGGTGTCCCACATCCCATGTCCCCGTACCCCTAATGTCCCCACGTCCCCAGGTGTGCTCCTCCCCCTTCCCCAGCGGCACCTTCTTCGAGGACAACGGGCGCCCCGTGTGCGAGCGGCACCGCCGCGTGTCCCCGGTGTCCCCAGCGGCGGCTCCCGGGGTCCCCGCGGCTGAACGTGCACAATAAAACACCCCAAAGTGACGGGATTTGAAATCGGTTTGGGGGGATTTGGTGCCTCACATCACAGGGTGATCCCAAAATAACAGTAGGGGGTCAGGGTTGCGTTATGGCTGGGTTAGGGTTGGGTTGGGTTAGGCTTGGGTTAGGCTTAGGGTTAGAGTCGAGGGGCGGAACGCTGATAGGCGGGGAGAATGGCAAGTGATGTGCGTAGGCAGCCAATGAGGTTGCCGGAGGGGCGGGCGTTGAGGTGTCCGTACTGCGCATGCCCAAAGTGCGCAGTCCTCAGTCAGGTCCGACGTGAGGCGGGCACCTGGGCGCGGACCGCGGAAGGCGCAGCCAATAGGAGCACGGCGCGGTGGGGTGGAAAGCAGCCAATCAGAGCGCGCCGACTCAATCCCGTTTGAACAGCTGCCTGCCTGGCCAACGCGTCCGTGGTGTCTCGGCGCGGGTAGCGGGGGTTAACGGGGAAACGGGGATCGGGGCGAGCCGGGGGAGGCTGTGGAGCGCTCGTTTTGGCCTCTCCGTCCCGTTTGCCTCGCTCTCCCTCTCTCTGTGTCACCTCGTCTGGCTCCCTGTCACTGTCTTTCTCTGATAAGCTGACCTGCTCTTTGCCGTCCCTTTTTGTGGAATCACAGGCTCATTCTGCTTGGAAAAGACACGTGCAATTTTAAATTTGGGGCTGACTTCTAGGGGTTTTTTTCCCCATTAGTGTAAATCGATGGCCCGTTGTCCCGTGGCTCAATCCCCGTTCTGTTCCGTGGAGTCTTCAATTTAGGATGTTCAGGTAAGAAAGTTTGTCCTTCCAGAAAAGGAGCAGTCAGTGGTAGGACTGAGAGAGGCTTTGAAGTGCACGATCAGAATTGAAGCCAGATTGCACTTGCCGTTGCTGCTGTCCGTCTTGTCTCTCACTGGTTTCCCCACGGCTCCCTAGTGTTCGGGCATGTTTTTTCCCCGAGGAGAGGCCGTGCGGGTGAGGATTGAGAGGATTCAGAGCGGGCCAATCAGATTGCGCGGGAGGGCAGGAGGGCTGGAGGGGCGGAGCGCTGGTTGGCTGCCTAGGCACGTCAGTTGCCACTCTGTCCGCCTATCAGGTTGCTGGAGGGACGGGCGTTGCGGTCTCCCTACTGCGCATGCCCCTCCTGGGAGCGCTTCTGGGCGGCGATCGGGGAGGGGGGGGTAACCGGGAGCGAACAGCAACCGGGTTCGGTGCGCGCGGAGCCGGCGGGAGAGCGCGAGGGGAACGGAGCGGAACGGCGGAAGAGGCGGCAGGTGAGCGCGGCCGCGGCCACGGGGACCGTGCCGTTGGAACGGGGGGAGCGGGATGGGCTCCGTTTCCCCCCCGCCCTTACGGCCGAGCTGGCGAAGCTGGTGGGCGGCGTGCGAGCCCGAGGGCAGGTGCGCTGAAGGCTTGCGGTCTGGAGCCGCGTCTCCCTCCGGCGCAGCGCCCGTGCCCGGTCCGGCAGTCCCTCCGGGAGCGGCGCAGCCCCCGTTAGTGGGGGCACGTTTAAAAGCGGAGCTGAGGCGCGGTTGCAGGCTCGGTGGTGGGGCGCCGCTTCGGCGGGAGCTCGGGGCGAGGCGCGGCGGGTTCCGTGTCCTGTAGGCGCGGCTTCCGTGCCGCGGCTCTCCGTGTGCTTTTTTGTTTTGTTGCCTTTGTTTTTTGGGGTTTTTTTTTCGGGATTCCTGGGACATGCGGCGCGACCGCTCGCCCGGGGCTGCCGCGGCGGGTCTCAGTGTCGCCGCCCTGTGGCGAAACTCGGGTACTGCAGCGCACGGCCAGGGGGCAGAGACGCTGCTTGCCCCGCAGCAGCCAGAGGAGCCAGATAAGAAACACAAGCAGTCAGAGGTGCCAGATAAGAAAGAACCGTCAGAACCGGCAGGAGCTGCGGCTTCACAGCTCCATCAGCGTTGATCTTATGAGTCTGATGTTGATGCTAGTCATTTTGACTTACATTATGCTACAGTGTTCTGTTTGGCACTGCTAGTGGGTAACAAATAATTGTGCTGTACCACAGCACGAGGTGATAATATTTTGTAGATTTATACTTCCAAAGAATTTGCAAGTATATTGCAAAGGGGGGAATTCAAGAGAAGCTGCCAAGTTAGTGTATGCTGCCATGAAGTTATAGAACTCATACCCTCATTAACCAGTTGATGTGAGGTAAATGCTTTCTGACCCCCTGCACGCTGAGGGGATATTTTTCACCTTTTAGATCCTTCTGCATGACAAGATGGAGACAGAAGATTAAATAACACGTTGTTTAGAAGCAGAGTGCTTAGTTTCTATTTAACTAATAGGTGTATTGTCAGTGTATTGGCCAGCGTGCCGCAGAGGAGCAGGAGGCGCCAGCCGGCCGGGGGCAGATGCCGGGTGCGTCCCCAGCTCGCCAGAGCTCCCCCTGAGCCTCCTCCCGCGGCCCCGCTCGCCCCATGCAGCCGCCCCCAGCTGCGGCAGCTCCTGCGAACCCGTCCCGTGTTCCCGGGCCGCTCCCGAGCCCCATGGTGAAGGCGGCAGGCCGGCCCTCGGCACCTCTCCGGTGGCCCGTGCAGAAGGAGCAGGCTCAGGCAGGGGTGAGCTACGGTGCTAACGGCTGCTGCTTCTTCTTTCCCGCTCCCAGAGGCCACGCTGAGGATGCGGCCGTTCGCTGCCACCCCGGGGATGCCGTCGGCTGCGCCCGCCTCGGGCTGGCGAGGCTCGTCTGGCAGCGCGGCGGGAAAAGGGACGGGGGAGCGCGTCCCGTCCGTGGACGGGTGCTGCCGCGGCTGGAGCCGGAGAGGTAAAGAGGAAGAAATGCGGGTCCGTCGGCCCGACGTCTGCTTCCTGCGGCGGGCAAGAGAGGGAGCCCCTCTCTCCGGGTGGCGAAGGGTCCCTCTGCGTGGCGTGCAGCGGGCCAGGCCGTCAACGTGCGCGGCAGGTCCGTGCGCGTATCCCGGAGCGGGACGGCTGCGTGGCGAGCGAGCCAGCGAGGCTCTGTGTCCCCGAAGCCTCGTCTCGTAGCAGCCCTGACACCCCACCGTGTTCTCCTAGGCTGAGGACGGCCGAGCGCCCCGAGGGAGGAGAGGAGGGGACAGGAGCGTCTGAGCTGTTAGAAGCCTCCTGGCAGCCACCGAAAGCGAGAGCCGCTGTGAGTCTCTGGCCCTCGGGCCTCGTCCCCGGCTTGTGTGTCCTGGTGCCTCCCTGCCCCTCCGTCTCCTTTTTCCCCACGCTTTCTCTGGCCCGTTCTTGTCCCCGCTGTTCTCTTGTCCGCGCTGCGCTCTCGTGTCCGAGTGCGTGTCCCCCCGCTGCGCTCTCGTGTGTGTCCGTCCCCCCGCTGCGCTCTCGTCTGTGTGTCCCCGCGCTCTTCTCTTCCTCTCTGTGTCTGTACGTGCTGCTCTGTCCCCCGACCTTCCTGTCTTTCTCTTTCCTTCCTCCCTCCCTTCGTCTTCTCTCTCTGTGCCTTTGTCGTGCTCAGCGTTGCTGGCGTTCTTCATTCTGTACGGCGCTGTTCCCGTCCTCGTTCCTGTTCTGAGCCTTCGTGCTGCCCCCCGCCCCGTTTTTCTCTTTTTTTGTTGTTTTTTCCCTGCCCTCCGTCTCTCGGGGGGCTCCTCATTCCTCTCTTTCTTCCTCCAGCCCCCTGTGCTCCCCGCGGTCTCTCTCGCTCTGCCATCGGTTTTGCCTGTTGCTCTCCCTCTTGCTTCCCGTTGATAGGAGGGACAAAAATCTTTTAGAAAGCCCTCGGCATAAGGTAGCAAGACCAGGCCTAACGTAACAGATACCTAACAGAGAAAAACTGGCTCTACAGGGACTGGAGGTGGCGCAAAGCGGGATGTCCTTGGCTCGCAGGCTGGGAAAATGGAACGTTCCACTGAATGGAGAAGGAGCTACTTGAGTAGCAGCACAAAATGACAGTGGGCGTGCTCAAGAAATGAGGTCGAGAAGCCGACACCGGGGCGGGGGGGCACCGGGGACCCCTGGAGACCCTTGGTGGACACGCTGGCACACCAAGGATGGACTGCCAGCGAAGGGTGGGGTTATGGAAAGAGCTTCCGTTTAATGCATTAACTAAGCGCTGGGAGCAAATGAATATCCAATAGGTAGATGTAATCAATACCAAGAAGCGTGAGTCACATGCGCGCTCGATTACAGGGGCGATCCTTGAGCGTGCGGTGCGCTGTATTGAAATTGCCTGCCGTTTAACACTTTCAGAACAGTGTTCAAGAGTCTTTTTTGCCGACGTTTTGGTATCTCCCCGCGTCCCGTGGTTTCTCGCTGCGTCCCCGTGTCCCGCTCCCTGCCCGTGGCCGCGTTCCTCTCTGTCCCATTGACCGTGCTGGGCTTTTTCCCCCCGTCTCCGCCCCGCCGCGCCGATTTGTTTCTTCCTCTGCCCTGTTCCTCGGTGCTCTTCCGGCCTCTTTTCCTCTGTCCCCCCCGCTGCTGTGTTCTCTGCCTTGTTTTTTCAGATCCCTGTCCCTGTTTTCTCTTCTCGCTTGTGAAGAGAAGCTGCCAGGGGGCAGAGACGCTGTGTGACCCGCGGGGTTCGCAGTCAGGTCTCCGCGTGTCAGCGTCCGTCCCCCCGACGGGGGTCAGGTCCCCGTTTGTGTGCAAACAACATCCCTCCCTCGGTGCCTCCTTAGAACGTTTAATGACGTAAATATTGCTACTGCTAACGTTGTCGGTGCGGCTTCTTTCCTCAGTGGATCCGTCCTGCAGTCGGTGGCCCACGAATGCTTGGCAACAGCAGGAGCGGATTGAAAGGACCGGCCGCTGGAGGATGCCGAAGACTCCCGGGTCACCGATGGAAGCAGCTTTGCGTAAAGCAAGGGGTACGTGAAGCCGGGCGTGCGGGGACGGCTGCCCAGCAGGTAATGGGAGCTGAACCTTTACCTCCAGGGACTTCTGCCCAGAAAGCTGAAGAACTTGCTCTCCCGCGAGAGAGCGAAGGGGGGTATCGATATTGGCCGGCACGAACAGCTCCCTGCTCAGGCTGGCCAGCAGCATTGCCGTGCCGGGGGGCAGCTGCCGGCCTGTGGGCCGGGGGCTGCGGCTGTTTGGGGCGCTGCCCCCGCTTTGTTTTCCTAGGGGAGCCCCCCACTTTTGGGGGGTGGTGGTACGTGCACGTGTAAATGACACGATGTTCCTTTTGTTGCCATTTCAGGATCTATAGGCACGGCTGAGATTTGCATGGCTTGGAGTACTGAATGTGTTAACCGAATAAAGCACGGGATCATACACGGTACAAACAGTAAACCCAGAAATGCACATACTATCATGAACCCTATTTTCTTCCACCAGGCTCCCCCAAATAAGTTATCTCTTCTCTCTCTTTAAAGTTTCATACAGAGGTTTCCCCAGATGACTCCCTTTTTCCTTTGGGAAAAGGAAAAATGCTGGTTGAATTATCCCTATTGTACAGGACAGGCATATCTGCCCTATTATTAAGTGACTTAATACCCATCCTTCTGGTCTTTTTTCTCGAGTTACGTGAGTTCTGTTCCGTACCAGTAATCCTTCTGGAGCCCCCCAAGGCTCACTATTTGGCAGCCCCATAGCCCCCCAAGGCTCACTATTTGGCAGCCCCATAGCCCCCCAAGGCTCACTATTTGGCAGCCCCATAGCCCCCAAGGCTCACTATTTGGCAGCCCCATAGCCCCCCAAGGCTCACTATTTGGCAGCCCCATAGCCCCCCAAGGGTCACTATTTGGCAGCCCCATCGCCCCCCAAGGCTCACTATTTGGCAGCCCCATAGCCCCCCAAGGGTCACTATTTGGCAGCCCCATCGCCCCCAAAGGCCCCTGAGTTAGAAAAGGCGCTGATTAGTCGCCGTTTTCCCGCCGACGTTTCCCCCCAGCAACGAAGCGCTGATTGGGCAGCGCGGCTGAGGGGGCCGCTCGCCCATTGGCCGGAGGGCGGGCGGGGGGCGGGACCGGGCGGGACAACGAGGTGATAAAGGGGGCGGCGCAGCGCGCGCGGGACCAGACACGTGGAGGCGGCAGCGGCGGCGCGAGCTCCTGAGCGCTGACGAACCGGCTGAGCACCCCCCCCCCCCCACCGCGGCGGGAAACCCGAGAGCGGCCGGAACCGGGTAACGGGGCGGGCTGGGCGGTAATTACCGTGCGGGTGTTAATTGGGGCTCGGCGGGTTAATGAGCGAGCGGCGGGCGGGGGTGTGTTTCGGGGTTTTGATCGGAATTGGGGTTTTAAAGCCGCGGGTTGGGGGGGGGGGGCGGTTAAGGCTCCCGGAGCCGCTTTAACGGTTTGAATCGTTGTGTTGGAAGCGGGAGGAGCCGGGTCGGGGCTTTTCTCAGCAATTCGGCTTTTGAAAGTTTTTTTTACTTTTTTTGGGTATTTTGGTGCCGATTTGTGCCAAAAGGCGCCTTTCAAATCTGTTTATTGAGGGTTTATCGGGAGAATTAAAGTTTAAACTCGGGGAGATTTGGGGCTTTTCCCGGGATTGTGAGTCCCAATCAGGGTTTTAGAGCCCTTATTTATTTAAATTATTCTGTTTAAAGGGCTTTTCGCGGTTTTGTTCCCTGAGCTGGTCCGGGGGTTCGCGGCTCCTGCAGCTCTGAATTGTTTTAATTGTTCAGAGCTGCGGAGCCGTTCGGGGAGTTTGGGTGTAAATCGGCTTTTAAAGGTTCATTTAACGCGTTTAGAGTTTGAGGGGCCGATTCGCCACTTTAGAGCTTTTGAATCGACTTAGTGATCAGAATTTCTGCAATAGATTGATGTTTAGAGCCCGGGGGGTTTGGGGCTGTTTCCAGGACTGCGAGTCCAAATGCTTTTAACCGCTTATTAATTTAAATTATTATATTTAAACGGGGCTTTTTGAGGTTTTATGAGTTCGGTTTTTTTTTTTTTTTTTTTTTGAGCATTTTGGGCGGTTCGGAGGCTCCTAAAGCCGCTTAATTGTTTAAATTATTAATTGTTAAAATAATGTAAATAGTTGTTGAAATCAGTGTGTAAATTATTGTATTTAAAGTCGGGAGGGGCATTTCGATGCTTTTTGGGGGTTTTAGGGCTGAATTCACTTTATTGAACGTGTCTGGGGGGGTCCCAGATCTGGTGCTGATTTGCGCCCCAAAAAAAGCTTTAAAAATCTATTTATTTACAATTTACTGAATTAATATTTAAGCGGGAACAAATTCGGCTTTTTTAACGCGCCGCCATTTTGTCTCCCCGTCCCGTTCTCCCCCCACGCTGAGGGGCCGAGGAGCCGCTCGCTGATTGGCCGGTGCCGCCTGGGAACCTCCCGCTGGCCCCGCCCCCGCGCTGTCTCGAGGAGAGGAAGGTGAACCCGCTGCATTGTTACATTGGGTTACATTGGGAGCCTCCCCTGGCCCCGCCCCCGCGCTGTCTCGAGGAGAGGAAGGTGAACCCGCTGCATTGTTACATTGGGTTACATTGGGAGCCTCCCCTGGCCCCGCCCCCGCGCTGTCTCGAGGAGAGGAAGGTGAACCCGCTGCATTGTTACATGGGATTTTACATTTAGTTATGGATTTTAATTTATTTTAACTTAATTGTAATTCAATATATTATTCAATTTATTAAATAATATATTAATATTAAATATATAGATAAAATCCATATAGTAATATACTACTATAAGATATAATATGATGAATAATAGAAATATATATAATATATAATCTGATATAATTAACTGATCAACTAATATTCAATGATATTACTTAATGTAATTTATAATTAATATATAATGGCATAATATAATGATATATAACTTAATGTTGTAATAATAATGATATTCATTATATATTATTAATATCTATATTAATATATAATTACTATGTAATGTATCTAATCTATTTTTACATAGATATCTTATTATATAAAGCTGTGAGGGACCATATTTGGGCGGGTTTTTGAGATTTTTAAGGCTCTTTGGTCTCCAATTCAATTTACTTCATTTTGGGTCTGTTTTTAGGATAATTTGTGCTCAAAGGAGCTTTTAAGATCCATTTTTTTGGCAGTTAATTTGCTCACTGGGTTAATACTGAAGCGGGGAGATTCGGGGCTGTTTCCCAGGACTGTGACACAAATAACGGCCCTTTCCTTCCCTTTCCCACTGCAGCTCCTGCTCAGAGAACAGCGAAGGCAGCCTGGCCGCCCCCCTCCGGCTGACTGCGCCCCCCAGCTCCGGCTGCCTGCGCCCCCCCCCAACTCCGGCTGACTGCGCCCCCCAGCTCCGGCTGCCTGCGCCCCCCCCCAACTCCGGCTGACTGCGCCCCCCAGCTCCCGCTGCCTGCGCCCCCCCCCAACTCCGGCTGACTGCGCCCCCCAACTCCGGCTGCCTGCGCTCCCCAGCTCCGGCTGCCTGCGCACCCCAGCTCCGGCTGACTGCGCCCCCAGCTCCGGCTGACCGCGCCCCCCAACTCCGGCTGACTGCGCCCCCCAGCTCCGGCTGACCGCCCCCCCAGCTCCGGCTGACCGCGCCCCCCAGCTCCGGCTGCCTGTGCCCCCCCCAGCTCCGGCTGACTGCGCCCCTAGCTCCGGCTGACTGCGCCCCCCAGCTCCGGCTGACCGCGCCCCCCAACTCCGGCTGCCTGCGCCCCCCAGCTCCGGCTGCCTGCGCCCCCCAGCTCCGGCTGCCTGCGCCCCCCAGCTCCGGCTGACCGCGCCCCCCAACTCCGGCTGCCTGCGCACCCCAGCTCCGGCTGACTGCGCCCCCCAGCTCCGGCTGCCTGCGCCCCCAGCTCCGGCTGCCTGCGCCCCCCAGCTCCGGCTGCCTGCGCCCCCCCCAGCTCCGGCTGACTGCCCCCCCAACTCCGGCTGCCTGCGCCCCCAGCTCCGGCTGCCTGCGCCCCCCAGCTCCGGCTGCCTGCGCCCCCCAGCTCCGGCTGACTGCCCCCCCAACTCCGGCTGCCTGCGCCCCCCAGCTCCGGCTGCCTGCCCCCCCCAGCTCCGGCTGACTGCCCCCCCAGCTCCGGCTGGCTGCGTCCCCCAGCTCCAGCTGACCGCGCCCCCCAACTCCGGCTGACCGCGCCCCCCCAGCTCCGGCTGACTGCGCCCCCCAGCTCCGGCTGACTGCGCCCCCCAGCTCCGGCTGACTGCCCCCCCCAGCTCCGGCTGACTGCCCCCCCAGCTCCGGCTGACTGCGCCCCCCAGCTCCGGCTGACCGCCCCCCCCCCAGCTCCGGCTGGCTGCGCCCCCCAACTCCGGCTGACTGCGCCCCCCAGCTCCGGCTGACTGCGCCCCCCAGCTCCGGCTGCCTGCGCCCCCCAACTCCGGCTGACTGCGCCCCCCAGCTCCGGCTGCCTGCGCCCCCCAACTCCGGCTGACTGCCCCCCCAGCTCCAGCTGCCTGCGCCTCCACTGCACACCATGGCGGGGACGGGAGGGGGGATCACAAGGGTCTATGGGGCGGTGTGGGGGTCAGGGCGCCTGTGAGGTCAACGGGGCTGTTGTGGGGAGAAACACCCCTGAAGAGGCTGAACACCCTGCAGGTGAGTGAACCACACGCTGACCCACAGTGACCCACAGTGCTCCATAGCACCTCCATTCTGCCCTATAGATCACAACACTGCCCCACAGCACCCTATAGCTCCTGTACTCTGCCCCATACATCCACAGCAGTGCGCCCCAGCACCCCATGGCTCCTGCACTCTGCCCTATAGATGCCCAGTACTGCCCCACAGCACCATATAGCTCCTGTACTCCGCCCCATAGATGCCCAGTACTGCCCCCCAGCACCATATAGCTCCTGTACTCTGCCCTATAGATGTCCAGTAGTGCCCCCCAGCACCATATAGCTCCTGTACTCTGCCCCATAGATGTCCAGTAGTGCCCCCCAGCACCATATAGCTCCTGTACTCTGCCCCATACATCCACAGTAGTGCCCCCCAGCACCCCATGGCTCCTGCACTCTGCCCTAAAGATCCGCAGTACTGTCCCCCAGCACCATATAGCTCCTGTACTCCGCCCCATAGATGCCCAGTACTGCCCCACAGCACCATATAGCTCCTGTACTCTGCCCCATAGATGCCCAGTAGTGCCCCCCAGCACCATATAGCTCCTGTACTCTGCCCCATGCACCCACAGTAGTGCCCCCCAGCACCCCATGGCTCCTGCACTCTGCCCTATAGATGCCCAGTACTGCCCCACAGCACCATATAGCTCCTGTACTCTGCCCCATACATCCACACTAGTGCCCCCCAGCACCATATAGCTCCTGTACTCTGCCCCATAGATGCCCAGTAGTGCCCCACAGCACCATATAGCTCCTGTACTCTGCCCTATAGATGCCCAGTACTGCCCCCCAGCACCATATAGCTCCTGTACTCTGCCCCATACATCCACAGTAGTGCCCCCCAGCACCCCATGGCTCTTGCACTCTGCCCTATAGATACCCAGTACTGCCCCACAGCACCATATAGCTCCTGTACTCTGCCCTATAGATGTCCAGTACTGCCTCACAGCACCATATAGCTCCTGTACTCTGCCCTAAAGATGCCCAGTACTGCCCCACAGCACCACATAGCTCTTGTAATTTGCCCCATACATCCACAGCAGTGCCCCCCCAGCACCCCATAGTGACTCTACTCTGCTCCATAGACCCACAGTGCTGCCCCACAGGACCCCACAGGACTCAACTCTGCCCCTTAGACCCAGAGAGCTGCCCCACAGCAGCCTGTAGGTGCTGCATTCTGCCCCATTGGTGCAAAGTGCTGCCCCACAGCACCCCACACCTCTGTCCACCTGACCACCCCTCCCTCCTGACCACGCCTGCACTGCCCACTATGGGTGGGTCACAGGGTCTATGGGGCGGGTGTGGGGGCCAGGGGGGCTGTGGGGTCAATGGGATTGTTGTCAGGTGAAACACCCCTGAACAGTGAGTGACCCACACAGTGACCCACAGCAGCCCATAGCCCCTCTGCCCTATGGAGTCACTGCACCCCGTAGCTGCTTTTACTCTGCGCCATAAATGGACAGCGCTGCTCTACAGCACCCTATGTCTCCACTCTGCCCCATACATCACCCACAGCACCCTGTATCTTGTTTACTCTGCCCTATAGACCCACAGTGTAACCCCACAGCACCCCACAGTTCTTCTGCCCTATAGATCAACAGCACTGTCCCAGAAAACACCGTAGCTTGGTCACACTAGCCCATAGGCCAGCAATGCTGCCCCACAGCACGCTGTAGCTCCTGCACCCTGCCCCATAGACCCACAGCAGTGCCCCACAGTGCCCCACACATCCAGTCTGCCCTCTACATCCACAGCACTGCTCTGCAGCACCATATAGTTCCAGCACTCTGCCCCATTGATATGTAGCAGCCCACAGCTACTGGGTTCTGCGCATAGATCCACATTCCTGGGTCCCCTCACCCCCCCAGATGTCCTGGGTTGCGATGCTGCACGGGGCCCTGTGCACAACAGAAAATGAGGGCAGCATGGCTGCTGGGCTCCACCCTGCTTGGAATCCAAGATGGCGGGGGGGGGCTGGCACCCCTGCTGGCACTGCCGGACGGGCTGTTCATCTGGGCCCTGCTCAGGCGGCAGCTCCCGGCTGTATCGGCTGCTCCCATTGGCCGCCCCTGTGGCCCTGCACCCTGCCCATGGAACAAGATGGCTGCCCTGATGGGTGTGGCCCTCTCGGCTGCTGTGTCCCTGCTGGTGGGCGGGGCCATGGCTGCCATGGCTGTGCTGGAAGGGTGGGGCTGAGGTGGGCGGGGCCTGCCTAGGGTGGCCATTTTGGGGTGGGGCCCAAGGTGGGTGGTGGGACCTGTGGCTGTTTACCCCCAATGGCCATCTTGGAAAAGGGCAGCGCTGTGCCGCTGCCATCCTGACATTGCTCCCCTGGGCCATGCTGGGGGATTTTTAACCTGGTTTTGGGGCCAATTCTCAACCAATAAAATTAAATAATGTAAAAAACCTTAAGCATGTGGTTTGTTCCATTTCCAGTGAGGAATTTGGGGGTGGGGTTTAGGGTTGAGGGTGGGGCTGAAAGTGTGGGTGGGGCCACTGCCAACCCCACTCCCCTCCCAAGCTGTCCCCAATGTGCCTTCCTGGAGGGGTGTGCCCCACCCAGGCCCCACCCCCTTTCCAAGCACCCCACCCTCCCAGCTGGGCTCCTCCCCCTTGACCCACACTTCCACCCCCATTGGTGGGCTCCCTGCAGGGGGTGTGGCCTACAGACCTACAACTCCTTCCCCGCCCCTGCTGAGCCGTGTACCCGACAGCACGACAGGGGCAGACAAAGCTCAGGAAGGACCAACAGAGCCAGGCAGGGCCTGAGAGCTTGAGAGAGTCCGACAGGCCTCGACACTGCCTGACAAAGCCCGACAGGGCCCGAGAGAGTTTGGCGGATCCTCACAGAGCCCGACAAAGCTTGACAGAGCCCAACAGGACCCGTCAGGGCCTGAGAAATCTTGTCAGTTCCTGAGAGAGCCTCAATGTGTATGACAGAGCCCTGGGGGCCTCAACAGAGCCTGAGAAATCTTGACAGGGCTCAGCAGAGCCCAAGAGGTCTCGACAGAGCCCTACAGAGCCCATCACAGCCTGATAGAGCCTGACAGACCCCAACAGGTCTCGACAGAGCCCTACAGAGCCCATCAAAGCCTGATAGAGCCTGACAGACCCCAACAGGTCTCGACAGAGCCCTACAGAGCCCATCAAAGCCTGATAGAGCCTGACTGACCCCAAGAGGTCTCGACAGAGCCCTACAGAGCCCATCGCAGCCTGATAGAGCCTGACTGACCCCAAGAGGTCTCGACAGAGCCCTACAGAGCCCATCAAAGCCTGATAGAGCCCTGACAGGCCCCAAGAGGTCTCGACAGAGCCCTACAGAGCCCATCGCAGCCTGATAGAGCCTGACAGGCCCCAAGAGGTCTCGACAGGGCTTCACAAAAACCAACAGTGTCTGACAGAGCCGACAGGAGTGCAGGTGCTGTCATTTCCAGTGAGGGTCCAGGGGATTGGATAAGGGTGGTGGGCGGGGCCTGGGGTGATTGATCCCTCCCCTTTCCAGGGGATTGTGGGCAGGGGTGGGCGGGGCTCAGGGTATTTGAGCCCCAGTCCCCGGGTGGGGAGCTCATTCCGCTCCAGGATGGCTTTGGTGCAGGTTCTCTGCTGCTCCTTCAGCAGTCGGCAGCTTTTGAGCCATTTCAGCTCCGTGGGCAGACGTCTCAGGAGAAGCGGAGGTGTCCGTTTGAGGGAAGAGCTTCGGGCGCAGCAAAGGTTCAGTAGCAGCTGTAGTAGAAAGGTTGTTTGTCATTATGTTTCATTTGTTGATTCAGTTCCAGGGGCTTTGCATTTTCCAGTAGTTCCTGACCACGATGAAGATGGAGCGTTGGTTATTGTATCTCCTTTCTATCCGCTCCCTAGAAATCCTAAGTTGACATCCATACTGAGTCTCATTGTAGATGCAATAGCAGTAATAAAGTGCAGGTGCTGTCACTTCAAGTGAGATTCCAGGTGATTTGATAAGGGTGGTGGGCGGGGCCTGGGGTGATTGATCCCTCCCCTTTCCCAGGGGATTGTGGGCAGGGGTGGGTGGGGCTCAGGGTATTTGAGCCCCAGTCCCCGGGTAGGGAGCTCATTCCTTTCCAGGACGGCTCCGGTGCCGGTCCTCTGCCGCTCCTTTGGCAGTCGGCAGCTTTTGAGCCGTTTCAGCTCCGTGGGCAGACGTCTTAGGAGAAGCGGAGGTGTCCGTTTGAGGGAAGAGCTTCGGGTGCAGCAAAGGTTCAGTAGCAGCTGTAGTAGAAAGGTTGTTTGTCATTATGTTTCATTTGTTGATTCAGTTCCAGGGGCTTTGCATTTTCCAGTAGTTCCTGACTACGATGAAGATGGAGTGTTGTTTTTTGGTTTGTATTGCTGTATTAATAGCTGTTAATATAATCTCTTCTCCTAGCAGAGTGTTTTGTTTCCAGAACCTTTGCAGCATGCAGCGGCCCCTGGTAGGTCATTCAAATGTACCTCCCGGAACTCAGCCAAGGTGAGCAATGACTCGTAGGCTACTACCGATAAATATTATGTGGGTGCCTAATGTACACATGTCCTTGCTTTCCTTATTGTAGGTGATGATGGAGAAAGCCACGACTGCAGGAAGATCCCCGTTAGCCCACATCGCGTTTTCCTCTGTTGAAGATGGATTTGGTCCCTTGGCCCTCTGAAAGTTAAGTGGAGGCACGAGGGCTGGGAAGGGGCTGGGAATTGCAGGGAGGGTTTAAAGTTCTCAGACAGAAAAGGGCAGTCCAGGAGCAGTCCCCTTTGGGCGGATAAATGGGGTCAGGGACCTTTACGGTGCCATGCCAGCGTGTGCCGGGCAGGGCAGCTCCAGCCCGCGTCTGTTGTCGCGTAGTTCGGGAAGCCGCCTCGCGCCCGTCAGACGATCCTGGGGTATCATTGCGCTCCAGGGGCACGAAAGTCATTTCAAGCGCCATCCCGGGGTCTGGAAAGCCGGTGCCGATCGGCGTAGCACCAATCGGCTGCCGGTTTTCTTGTATCGGCAGCGAAAGGGTGCACGGTTCTTGCATCTTGAACATTTTCGGTCAGTTGTGTTTTACGGTGTAGTTCTGGGCTGTAACAGCAGCTCTGCTCTCTACCCATCCAGTCTAAGGGACTGGCACTTCTTCCCAGCATCTTGAAGGTTTTAAGTCTTGCAGCAGCTTCTTGTATTTGCACCCTCTCTGTGTGTTTGCGCCAGCGCCGCCGTCTCTGTGTGTTTGCGCCAGTGCCGCCGTCTCCTAAGGGGCCGTGCCGTTCGGCTCTTAATTTTTTCTGGGGTTGCAGTAGAGACTCCTCGCCTCACTGCTGCCTCCCTGCAGGTTCTTTTGATCGATGCAGTCTCTGGTTTGGAGTCATTCTTGTTATAGAGCGTTTTTGGTGCTGTTGATGTGTTGTCGATAACGTTCTGAGGTGCGTCTGTGTGCGCACGTGTGCATTTGGCTGGAGCTGCTCTGCCCGGAGGCGTGGAGTCCGGGGTGGGTGGACGGAGCTCTAGGGGTGCACGGTTGATCTGTTGACGTGTTAAACTGCGCAGGCCAAGGTGGTGCAGTCATCTGGGATGGAGTAGCTGTGGGCAGGGGAGCGGACTGTCCCTTCCGCAGTGTTTTAGAGACTCAATTAGAGCTTCTGGTGGGATTCCTAAACAGAAAGCAGACCTGTGGAATGGTCAAGCTGTTGATGATCATCTGGGTGACTTGTTGAATACCTTGATTTCAGGTGCAGAGGGACAACTTGGCCTGGAAGAGCGACGGAGGAGGCGAGCCGCGCGCCGTAAGCAGGTGGGTCGTTGCGTGGCGCCAGAGGGAAGCTGTGCCCTGTGGCTCTCGCTGAGCTTGCTTGTTTCTCTGTTTCCTAGGTGTTCCTGCAGACGCTGAAGAGGAACCCGGCGATGCTGGAAGATCCCTGTCAGCGCACGTGGCGTTTTCATCCGTTGAAGATGGATTCGGTCCCTTGGCTCTCTGAAAGCTAAGTGGAGGCTGGGGGGCTGGGAAGGGGCTGGGAACCGCAGGGATGGGGGTAAAGTTCTGGAAAGGGAAAGGGCCGTCCAGGAACAGTCCCCTTTGGGCAGGTAAAGGGTCCAGGGAATTTCACAGTGCGACGCCAGCGTGTGCCGGGCAGGGCAGCTCCAGCCTGTGTCTGCGTTGTGTAGTTCGGGAAGCCTGCCTTGCGCCTGTCAGACGATCCTGGGGTCTCGTTGTGCTCAAGGGGCACAACGTGCATCTCGGGTGCCATCCCGGGATCTGGATGCCAGTGCCAATTGGCTTGGTGCCAATTGGGTCCTGGATTCTTGTGTCATCAGCCAAAAGTGTGGATGGTGTTTGCATTTCGGATGTTTCCGGTCAGTTGTGATTTATGGTCTTGTTCTGGGCTGCATCATCAGCAGCTCTGCTCTCTACCCATCCAGTCTAAGGGACTGGCACTTCAAGATGCTGGGAAGAAGTTCTTAGTCTTGCAGCAGCCTCGTGTGTTTGCGCCAGCGCCGCCGTCTCTGTGTGTTTGCGCCAGCGCCGCCGTCTCCTAAGGGGCCGTGCCGTTCGGCTCTTAATTTTTTCTGGGGTTGCAGTAGAGGCTCCTCGCCTCACCGCTGCCTCCCTGCAGGTTCTTTTGATCGATGCAGTCTCTGGTTTGGAGTCGTTCTTGTTATAGAGCGTTTTTGGTGCTGTTGATGTGTTGTCGATCATGTTCTGAGGTGCGTCTGTGTGCGCAGGTGCACCTTTGGCTGGAGCTGCTCTGCCCGGAGGCGTGGAGTCCGGGGTGGGTGGACGGAGCTCTAGGGGTGCACGGTCGATCTGTTGACGTGTTAAACTGCGCAGGCCAAGGTGGTGCAGTCATCTGGGAAGGAGTAGCTGTGGGCAGGGGAGCGGACTGTCCCTTCCGCAGTGTTTTAGAGACTCAATTAGAGCTTCTGGTGGGATTCCTAAACAGAAAGCAGACCTGTGGAATGGTCAAGCTGTTGATGATCATCTGGGTGACTTGTTGAATACCTTGATTTCAGGTGCAGAGGGACAACTTGGCCTGGAAGAGCGACGGAGGAGGCGAGCCGCGCGCCGTAAGCAGGTGGGTCGTTGCGTGGCGCCAGAGGGAAGCTGTGCCCTGTGGCTCTCGCTGAGCTTGCTTGTTTCTCTGTTTCCTAGGTGTTCCTGCAGACGCTGAAGAGGAACCCGGCGATGCAGGAAGATCCCCGTTAGCACACGTGGCATTTTCATCCGTTGAAGATGGATTCGGTCCCTTGGCCCTCTGAAAGCTAAGTGGAGGCTGGGGGGCTGGGAAGGGGCTGGGAATCACAGGGATGGGGGTAAAGTTCTGGTAAGGGAAAGGGCCGTCCAGGAACAGTCCTCTTTGGGCAGGTAAAGGGTCCAGGGAATTTCACCGTGCGACGCCAGCGTGTGCCGGGCAGGGCAGCTCCAGCCTGTCTGCGTTGTGGTGTAGCTCGGGAAGCCTGCCTTGCGCCTGTCAGACGATCCTGGGGTCTCGTTGTGCTCAAGGGGCACAACGTGCATCTCGGGTGCCATCCCGGGATCTGGAATGCCAATGCCAATTGGCTTGGTGCCAATTGGGTCCTGGATTCTTGTGTCATCAGCCAAAAGTGTGGATGGTGTTTGCATTTCGGATGTTTCCGGTCAGTTGTGATTTATGGTGTTGTTCTGGGCTGCATCAGCAGCAGCTCTGCTCTCTACCCATCCAGTCTAAGGGACTGGCACTTCTTCCCAGCATCTTGAAGGTTTTAAGTCTTGCAGCAGCTTCTTGTATTTGCACCCTCTCTGTGTGTTTGCGCCAGTGCCGCCGTCTCTGTGTGTTTGCGCCAGCGCCGCCGTCTCCTAAGGGGCCGTGCCGTTCGGCTCTTATTTTTTTCTGGGGTTGCAGTAGAGGCTCCTCGCCTCACCGCTGCCTCCCTGCAGGTTCTTTTGATCGATGCAGTCTCTGGTTTGGAGTCGTTGTTGTTATAGAGCGTTTTTGGTGCTGTTGATGTGTTGTCGATCATGTTCTGAGGTGCGTCTGTGTGCGCACGTGCGCCTTTGGCTGGAGCTGCTCTGCCCGGAGGCGTGGAGTCCGGGGTGGGTGGACGGAGCTCTAGGGGTGCACGGTTGATCTGTTGACGTGTTAAACTGCACAGGCCAAGGTGGTGCAGTCATCTGGGATGGAGTAGCCGTGGGCAGGGGAGCGGACTGTCCCTTCCGCAGTGTTTTAGAGACTCAATTAGAGCTTCTGGTGGGATTCCTAAACAGAAAGCAGACCTGTGGGATGGTCAAGCTGTTGATGATCATCTGGGTGACTTGTTGAATACCTTGATTTCAGGTGCAGAGGGACAACTTGGCCTGGAAGAGCGACGGAGGAGGCGAGCCGTGTGCCATAAGCAGGTGGGTCGTTGCGTGGCGCCAGAGGGAAGCTGTGCCATGTGGCTCTCGCTGAGCTTGGTTGTTTCTCTGTTTCCTAGGTGTTCCTGCAGACGCTGAAGAGGAACCCGGCGATGCTGGAAGATCCCCGTTAGCACACGTGGCATTTTCATCCGTTGAAGATGGATTCGGTCCCTTGGCTCTCTGAAAGCTAAGTGGAGGCTGGGGGGCTGGGAAGGGGCTGGGAATCACAGGGGTGGGGGTAAAGTTCTGGTAAGGGAAAGGGCCGTCCAGGAACAGTCCCCTTTGGGCAGGTAAAGGGTCCAGGGAATTTCACCGTGCGACGCCAGCGTGTGCCGGGCAGAGCAGCTCCAGCCTGTCTGCGTTGTGTAGTTCGGGAAGCCTGCCTTGCGCCTGTCAGACGATCCTGGGGTCTCGTTGTGCTCAAGGGGCACAACGTGCATCTCGGGTGCCATCCCGGGATCTGGAATGCCAATGCCAATTGGCTTGGTGCCAATTGGGTCCTGGATTCTTGTGTCATCAGCCAAAAGTGTGGATGGTGTTTGCATTTCGGATGTTTCCGGTCAGTTGTGATTTATGGTGTTGTTCTGGGCTGCATCAGCAGCAGCTCTGCTCTTTACCCATCCAGTCTAAGGGACTGGCACTTCAAGATGCTGGGAAGAAGTTCTTAGTCTTGCAGCAGCCTCGTGTGTTTGCGCCAGCGCCGCCGTCTCTGTGTGTTTGCGCCAGCGCCGCCGTCTCATAAGGGGCCGTGATGTTCGGCTCTTATTTTTTTCTGGGGTTGCAGTAGAGGCTCCTCGCCTCACCAATGCCTCCCTGCAGGTTCTTTTGATCAATGCAGTCTCTGGTTTGGAGTCGTTCTTGTTATAGAGCGTTTTTGGCGCTGTTGATGTGTTGTCTATAATGTTCTGAGGTGCGTCTGTGTGCGCACGTGTGCATTTGGCTGGAGCTGCTCTGCCCGGAGGCGTGGAGTCAGGGGTGGGTGGACGGAGCTCTAGGGGTGCACGGTTGATCTGTTGACGTGTTAAACTGCGCAGGCCAAGGTGGTGCAGTCATCTGGGATGGAGTAGCTGTGGGCAGGGGAGCGGACTGTCCCTTCCGCAGTGTTTTAGAGACTCAATTAGAGCTTCTGGTGGGATTCCTAAACAGAAAGCAGACCTGTGGGATGGTCAAGCTGTTGATGATCATCTGGGTGACTTGTTGAATACCTTGATTTCAGGTGCAGAGGGACAACCTGGCACAGAAGGGGCGACGCAGGAGGCGAGCCGTACGCCTAAGCAGGTGGGTTGTTGCGTGTTGTCAGTGGGAAGATGTGCCTTGTGCCTTTATACTGTGTGCTCGCTCTGCTTAGTGAGGTTGTGTTTTCTCGTGTTGCTGCAGATGTTCAGGAGGAACCCGGCGATGCTGGAATATCCCCGTCAGCGCATGTGGCGTTTTCATCTGTTGAAGATGGATTCGGTCCCTTGGCCCTCTGAAAGCTAAGTGGAGGCTGGGCGGCTGGGAAGGGGCTGGGAACCGCAGGGATGGGGGTAAAGTTCTGTTTGGGGCAAGGGCCATCCAGGAACAGTACGCTTTGGGCAGGTGAAGGGCCCGGGGACCTTTCCAGTGCGACGCCAGCGTGTGCCGGGCAGGGCAGCTCCAGCCTGTGTCTGCGTTGTGGTGTAGTTCGGGAAGCCTGCCTTGCGCCTGTCAGACGATCCTGGGGTCTTGTTGCGTTCGAGGGACACGAAAGGCGTCTCGGGTGCCATCCCGGGATATGGAATGCCGGTGCCGATTGGCGTAGCGCCAATCGGGTGCTGGTTTTCCCATATCAGCAGCTGAAAGCGTGGCAGGTCATTGTGTTTTGGATGTTTCTGGTCAGTTGGTGTTGTTGAGGGCTGCGTCGGCAGCTCTGCTCTCTACCCATCCAGTCTCAGGGACTGGCACTTCTTCCCAGCATCTTGAAGTTTTTAAGCCGTTCCGCCGTCTCTGTGTGTGTGTTTGCGCCAGCGCCGCCGTCTCTGTGTGTGTGTTTGCGCCAGCGCCGCCGTCTCTGTGTGTGTGTTTGCGCCAGCGCCGCCGTCTCTGTGTGTGTGTTTGCGCCAGCGCCGCCGTCTCTGTGTGTGTGTTTGCGCCAGCGCCGCCGTCTCTGTGTGTGTGTTTGCGCCAGCGCCGCCGTCTCATAACGGGCCCTGACTTTCAGCTCCTTTGTTTTCTGGGGTCGCAGTGGAGGCTCCTTGCCGCACCAGTGCCTCCCCGCAGGTTATTTTGATCAATGTGTGTCTGGTTCGGAGTCGTTCTCATCGTTGGTGTTGCCGTTGCCATTGTGTGGTCCATAACATGCTGTGGAGCGTCTGTCTGCGCACGTGCGCATTTGGCCGGAGCTGCTCTGCCCGGACACGTGGAGTCCGGGGCAGGTGGGCGGAGGTCTGGGAGTCCCCAGTTAATCTGCTGACGTGTTAAATTGTGTAGGCAGAGGTTGTGCAGTCATGTGGGATGGAGTAGCTGTGGGCAGGGGAGTCGATAGTCCTTTCAGTGGTGTTTTGCAGTTGTTACTAAGAACATTGTTCACTAGTGTTTTCTGTGGTGTGCTGTTTTTTCAGTGATGAAGTGTGTTTTAATGAAATCTTTTTTTTTTCTTTCCTTTGCAGGTGATCACATTGTCAAATTGGGTCACTTACTTATAAAAAGGCATTTTGTTAGGCTATGTAACACTCAGTTATAGCCTTTTTTGATGGTAACCAAAGCAGCTACAGACTCTGATCAACACTCGTGAGATAAGGCCCGCTTTACACTTTTTGAAGAAATAGGCTTCTTTCAGTGAAAACGCCACATTCAAGGCCGGAAAGGAGCTCCTACGGACCATAAACAAAATCTACAGCTGCGCGGTGCCAAGTCCGGTCCGAGGTCAGCGCAAAGGATCCACCGAGAAGCAAGAAGACCACAGACTCAGCTATTGCTATTGGCCCGAATCACAGTGTAGAGGGGTGGGTGAATAGTTTGTAAGGGTATCAATACCCAGGGATCTCTATGCTTGGCTGGGACTTAAGCAGAAGCAGCAGCTCCAGTCAGCCTTCCCGCCGTACTGTTCCGTTTGGTTAGTTATTTACACGGTTTTTGCCTGAGTTTGCCCCAATAGATCAAGGATTTAGACCCCAACCCACCCGTCCCCACGCCCCCGGAAGGGAGGTAGGGACATCGAGGTGTAGAGCGATGCAATTCTGAAATTCAGGCTGAGCGATATAAGGAATGAGGTGTACACGTACAATCCTTTGGCTGTATGTAAATATAATATCTTAGGTGTTTCCCCTATCCCCTGCGAGTCCGGGAGCCAAACCGTAGATCCGGTGCGGGGCTAAGTTCGGATCCAGCCGCACCTAGACTCCCCTCTTGGAGGAGTTTAGAAAGCAAGGGGGTCCATTCGAACCTCACGACTCAAGGGAAAGGCCTCCCTGTAGCCTTTGGCATCTCCCGTCCACGTAGAAATCAATCTGAATGAAGTTCCAGCCGATTTTGATCGGCATATTTTGTCCACTTAGCAAGCAATAGCGTCCCTCACCATCACATTCCACGACGTCACGATCGGGAAGCCGTGGAAGAATAGGTCACCGTGGTCAAGAACTATATGAAGGATGGCAAGGGAATTAAGTGCAAACTGTTTTCCTTTCCTGACAATTAGGTCGAGGCAGGTACTTGAAAGGGTCGGTGCGGTAGATGACGCGCAGCACGTTGGGATAGCGTGAAACCTTGAGTGAATGTAGCTCGGGGTTTTAGGTTTTTTTTTCCTTGGACGTTCAAACTTTTTTCCTTTTCAGGTAAATTCCAAAGGTAAAGAATAGAAAAAGCCCCAGCTGGAGGGTTTTACCCCCCGTCCAGGTTTTTTCCCCCGGTCCCGGTGGCTCCACAAGGCGATGTTAATCCCCAATATACGGACTCGTGTCCGGCCGGGACCGGGGTTTAGCTGGGCGGGGCGAGTTTGAGGGCGCCAGGAACGGCGTTTCCGAGGGGCGACGCGGAGACGGGGCGAAGGCCCAGGGGGAGAAGGGCAGAGAACGGGTGCGGTGGTGTTGGTAGGTGAATGAGTGGTGTGTTAATGTTGTGTGATGTGGTAATATTGTGTTTTGGGGTTGTAGTTATTTGTTCTGGCAGGTTAATGGTTTTTCCCTTTCAGCTCAATTTAAACTTTAAAATAGAATAAAAAAACCCCAGCTGGGGGATTTTTTTTTTTTTTTTTTTCCCCCAGCTGGGTTTTTTTTCCCCTGGTCCCGGCCGCTCCGCGAGGTGACGTTTGTCACCAAGGTTCGGACGCGGGTGGCCGTCGGGCCGGGGTTTTGGCAGGCAGGGAGCGTTTAGAGGCTCCCGGGAACGGCGTTCCCGAGGGGCGATGCAGACGCAGGGTGAGGGCACGAGCTGGGAGAATGGCCGCCGGGAGAGCACGTGGTGGGTTAGGTGTCTGAGTGAGTGGTGCGGTTTGGCTGTGTGATCTGGTACGATTGTGTTTTGGGGTTGTGGGTTTTTGTCATTGCAGGTTAATGTTTTTTTTTTTTTCAGCTCAATTTAAACTTTAAAATAGAATAAAAAAACCCCAGCTGGGGGATTTTTTTTTTTTTTCCCCCGGCTAGGTTTTTTTTTCCCCGGTCCCGGCCGCTCTGCGAGGCGACGTTCGTCACCAAGGTTTGGACGCGGGCGCCCGTTGGGCCGGGGTTTTGGCAGGCAGGGTCATTTTCGAGGCTCCCGGGAACGGCGTTCCCGAGGGGCCACGGGGAGAAGGGGTCATTGCGCATGGGGAGAATGGCAGAGAATGGCTGTGGTGTGAGCGTGTGGTGGTGTCGGTAGGTGTAGGAGCGGTGTGGTTAGCTGTGTGAGTTGGAACGATTGTGTTTTGGTCCTGTATTTGTTTCTTTGCAGGTTAATGGTTTTTCCCTTTCAGCTCAATTTAAAATAGAATAAAAAAACCCCAGCCGGGGGATTTTTTTTTTTTTTCCCCTGGCTGGGTTTTTTTTCCCCCGGTCCCGGCCGCTCAGCGAGGTGACGTTTGTCGCGAAGGTTTGGATGCGGGTGGCCGTCAGGCCGGGGTTTTGGCAGGCAGGGAGCGTTTAGAGGCTCCTGGGAACGGTGTTCCCGAGGGGCAACGTGGGGCGGGGGTACGAGCCGGGAGAATGGCTGCAGAGCGAGCGCACGGTGGGTTCGGTATCCGAGCGAGCGGTGCGGTTTGGCTGTGTGATCTGGTATGATTGTGTTTTTGGGTTGTAGGTTTTTTTAATTTACCTGAAAAGGAAAAAAAAAGAAAAATTAAATTAGATTACAAAAACCCCAGCCAGGGGATTCCCTCCCCACGTGTCCATCCACCGCACTCAGGAGCCTGTTCTATCCTAGGTCCACACCGCTCGGTGCAGTCACGTTACCTGACAATGTTCAGATTCAGGTCAGTCTGGGACGGTGGTTTCAGAGGCAGGGTTATCGTTGAGGCTCCCAGGAACAGCCTTTCTGGTGACACCCGTTCCGGATTGCGGCCACGGTCGGTCCTCGTCAGGAGGCCCGTTTAGGGAAAGGTCCCAGGAAGGTGCTTTTGATCGGCTCAGGAGCAGGGTCAGTAAATGGCTGAGGACAGGGACAGGGTTGTGATAGGAGCATGTTATCCTCTGTAATGGGATGTGAGAAAGATGAGTTGGATTTTCTGTGTTGTGTTATAATTGTACTACCTCAAATGTGTAATCATTGTAATACCTCCAATATGTAGTAAAGGTGCATGTTTGATATTTGGGCCGTCACTTGTGATGAAACAACGTAAAAGAGCCGTAAGGGCGAGGAGTCGATTCTGCCGCGCGGTGAAACGCACGTGGGAACCGAGAGTCCGTTTAAGGTTTGCCCTCGGGCGAGAAACGCTGTAACGGCCACGCACCTGAAGCGATCGTGTTCTCTGTTGCCTTATGCATTGTGATACATTATGTTTAAAAGCTGTAATAAGGAGGAGTTTTTCAGGTTATGGAAACTGCGACCATGGAACAGTGTAAAGTAAGCATGTTTGTATTCTGTTGGCTTAGATTAAATAAATAGTTGGTTATGATGTTGTAATGTTTGGTTTGAAGAGGTAGGTCCTACCTAAGGGCCACCACAAAGCTAATAAAGCAGACATACCTTTTTGTCGTCCAGCGTCTTTTTTTCGGTTTGAGCAGAGCGACAGCTGGATGTTTGGTGCACATACCCAAGTTTGAGAGCGTGCAGATTGTGCAGGTGAGCGTGTGCTGGACTTTGTCTGTGTTCTGTGTGTGCATGCTGGACTTTGTCTGTGTCTTGTGTGCCTGCTGGACTTTGTCTGTGTGTGCTGGACTTTGTTGGTGTTGTGTGTGTGTGTCCAGGACTTTGTTTTTGTCTCTGTGTTGTGTGCATGGTGGACTTTGTGTGCTGTTTGAATGCTGGACTTTGTCTCTGTCTTGTGTGTGTGTGTGTGTGTGCTGGACTTTGTTTCTGTCTGGGGTGTGTGTGCTGGACTTTGTCTCTGTCTCTGTTTTGTGTGCATGCTGGACTTTGTGTTGTGTGTGTGTCCTGGACTTTGAGTGGAATGACAGTTCAGGTTCAATGTGGTTGAGTGTGCTGTTATGGTAGAGTTTGTTTTGGATGGCAGGTAGTTAGTTTTTATTTAAACTAACTAAAAGTTATTGTTTTTTTCAGGTGCAGCAGTAGGGCTTTGGATGCTCAAGGGGAGTAAAAAAAAAAAATAAAAGAATAAAGAAATCAAGTACTCCCCTTGAGCATCCAAAGCCCTACTGCTGCACCAGACTTATTATTTTTATTCTTTTTATACATAAATAAAAAACAGATACAGGAAAATCACCATATTTACATGACCAGGGGGCCTACTCCCTAATTAATAAACCAAAAATAGAAAACATTAATTAGGGACTACTCCCCCTGGTCATGCAAATCAAAAACAAATTATGCAAATGAGCTCATTAAATATGCAAATTAGGCAAATTTTTTTTTCCGACCCCTCATAAAAAAGGCATACCACAACACCTCAATAACCACAACAAAAAAACCACAACAAAATCCATAAACAAAAATGCACCACAACACATCACATATGCAAATTACAGTAAAAAGGCAAAACAACACATTTGACACATACACCACAACCCAATCACTTACACATAACACTCATCAATAATCAGCTACAGGAACAAAAACAGACACCACAAGCACTTACAAAAACAATAGCAACTAACATCACAACTTGAAACACACAACTACAACAATACTTACACCTAACAACTTAGACTACACATACAATGATACACAGTGACAAAAACTGAAACGGACACACTAACATCAACACACATGAAACATACAGAACAAGCACAGTTAAAACACATACTATGCATTCATTTCCCCTCAAAACAACAGTAGCCACAAATATTAATAGTAGCACCACACACTAATCACTACACAGTACTCACAGCATTACAGAGTGAATGTAGTATAACAATATCAGGATACGCCATAAGTCCACAGTTATGATGACAGATAACAGTATCAGCTTACGCATTCAGCTTATCACTACAGTGTCACAACACCATGACAGTGAGACTTAGGGTGTCAGGTTATGGTTACGGTGTCAAGTTACGATGTCAGGTTACAGGGTCGGGTGAGGGTGAGGGTGAGGGGTTAGGGTTAGGGTTAGGGTTAGGGTTAGGGTTAGGGTTAGGGTTAGGGTTAGGGTTAGGGTTAGGGTTAGGGGCCATTAGGGTTAGGGGCCATTAGGGTTAGGGTTAGGGTTAGGGTTAGGGTTAGGGTTAGGGTTAGGGTTAGGGTGTCGGGTTAGGGTGTCGGGTTAGGGTGTCGGGTTAGGGTTAGGGTTAGGGTTAGGGTTAGGGTTAGGGTGTCGGGTTAGGGTGTCGGGTTAGGGTTACGGTGTCGGGTTACGGTTAGGGTTAGGGTTAGGGTTAGGGTTAGGGTGTCGGGTTAGGGTGTCGGGTTAGGGTTAGGGTTAGGGTGTCGGGTTAGGGTGTCGGGTTAGGGTGTCGGGTTAGGGTTAGGGTGTCGGGTTAGGGTGTCGGGTTAGGGTTAGGGTTAGGGTTAGGGTTAGGGTGTCGGGTTAGGGTGTCGGGTTAGGGTTAGGGTTAGGGTGTCGGGTTAGGGTGTCGGGTTAGGGTTAGGGTTAGGGTTAGGGTTAGGGTTAGGGTGTCGGGTTAGGGTGTCGAGTTAGGGTTAGGGTTAGGGTGTCGGGTTAGGGTTAGGGTGTCGGGTTAGGGTTAGGGTGTCGGGTTAGGGTGTCGGGTTAGGGTTAGGGTGTCGGGTTAGGGTTAGGGTGTCGGGTTAGGGTGTCGGGTTAGGGTTAGGGTGTCGGGTTAGGGTTAGGGTGTCGGGTTAGGGTTAGGGTTAGGGTGTCGGGTTAGGGTTAGGGTGTCGGGTTAGGGTTAGGGTTAGGGTCATTAGGGTGTCGGGTTAGGGTTAGGGTTAGGGTTAGGGTTAGGGTTAGGGTTAGGGTTAGGGTTAGGGTTAGGGTTAGGGTTAGGGTTAGGGTTAGGGTTAGGGTTAGGGTTAGGGTTAGGGTT
>NW_028115074.1:0-15926 GCF_964273445.1 Streptopelia decaocto
CCCCCAAAATCACACCCCCCACCCCAACCAACCAATCAGCTCAGGGATCAAACCCCCCCCCAAATATTGATGCCTGAGCCCCCCCCCCCAATTAAACTTGAACCCCCCACCAAATATTGATGCCTGGGACCCCCAAATGAAACCTGAACCCCCCCAAATATTGATGCTTGAGCCCCCCCCGAATTAAACCTGAACCCCCCCCCCCCCAATGGAAACCTGGGACCCCCCCAAAATGAAACTTGAGCCCCCCCCAAATTAAACCTGGGACCCCTCCCAAATGAAACCTGAACCCCCAAATATTGACGCCTGAGCCCCCCCCAAATTAAACCTGAACCCCCAATTGAAACCTGGGACCCCCCAAATTAAACCTGAACCCCCTAATTGAAACCTGGCATCCCCCCAATTGAAACCTGAACCCCCCCAATTGAAACCCGGGCCCCCAAATATTGATGCCTGAACCCCCCCAATGGAAACCTGAACCCCCCAATTGAAACCTGGGACCCCCCCAAAATGAAACCTGAACCCCCCCCCAAATTAAACCTCGGACCCCCCCAAATGAAACCTGAACCCCCAAATATTGATGCCTGACCCCCCCAAAATGAGACTTGAACACCCCCAAATATTGATGCCTGAGCCCCCCCCAAATGAAACCTGAACCCCCCAAATCACTGCCTGACCCCCCCCCCAATCAATCTCACCCCCCCACACTTTTTTTGGGGGGGGCGGGGCCTGTTTTGGGGCGCCCCCCCCCTCCCCCCGTGGGTATTAAAGGTGGCGCCGCATTGGGGGGGAACCGGCGTTTATTTTGGGGGGGGGGGGGTCAGCAAGGGGGGGGCGGGGGGGCCGAGCTGCTCTTGGGGGGGGGCTCTTCGTTTTGGGGGGGGGGGCGCGGGGGGGGGGCGGCGTCTGCGCGGAGTTGGGCCCCCAAGCTGCGAAAAAAACACGGGGGGGGGTCACCAAAATTGGGGACAATGGGATAGAATGGGGGGGGGCGGTGCCACCGATGTCCCCGGGGGGGGCACAAAGTGGCACCAAAACAAGCGTCACCCCCCAATAATGTCACCAAACCGGCCCGGGGTGGGGGGGGCGGGGCACGTGAGGCCCCGGACGCCTGGGTCCCCCACCCTGGGGTGACACCCACGGGTGACACGGTCACCACCCACCCCCCCCCGCGGGGACACAGTCAGGCGGCCCGGCACGTGGGGCACGTGACACGGGGGCACGGCCGGATATTGGGGGGGGCACCCCCCCCCCAAGTCCCCTCGGACGCCTGGGTACCCCCCCCCGCCCAGTTTACTCCCAGCCCCCCCCCCCGGATCCACCCAAATCTCCCCAGTGCCCCCTGGGTACCAAATCCCCCCCCCCCCCGAACGCCTGGGTCCCCAAACCCCCGGGTCCCCCCCAGATACCAAATCCCCCCCGAACACCTGGGTCCCTCCCCAAACGCCTGGGTCCCCCCAGATACCAAATCCCCCCCGAACACCTGGGTCCCCCCGAACGCCTGGGTCCCCCAAGTCCCCCCAAACACCCGCGCCCCCCCCGAACACCCGCGTCCCCCCCACCACCCGTCCCCGCCGAACGCCTGGGTCCCCTAAGTCTCCCCGAACACTCGGTTTGCCCCCGAACACCTGGGTCCCCCCCGAACGCCTGGGTCCCCCCAGATACCAAATCCCCCCGAACACCTGGGTCCCTCCCCCCGAACGCCTGGGTCCCCCCAACCACTCGCGTCCCCCCTCGAACACCCGCGCCCCCCCCCCCCCCGAACGCCTGGGTCCCTCCCCGAACACCTGGGTCCCCCCAGATACCAAATCCCCCCAAACACCTGGGTCCCCCCGAACACCTGGGTCCCCCAAATCCCCCGAACGCCTGGGTCCCCCCCGAACGCCTGGGTCCCCCAAATCCCCCCGAACGCCTGGGTCCCCCAAGTCTCCCTGAACACCCGGGTCCCCCCCGAACGCCTGGGTCCCCCCAGATACCAAATCCCCCCCAACACCTGGGTCCCCCCGAACGCCTGGGTCCCCCCCGAACACCTGGGTCCCCCCAGATACCAAATCCCCCCAAACACCTGGGTCCCCCGAACACCTGGGTTCCCCAAATCCCCCCGAACGCCTGGGTCCCCAAGTCTCCCCTGAACACCCGGGTCCCCCCCGAACGCCTGGGTCCCCCCAGATACCAAATCCCCCCCAACACCTGGGTCCCCCCCGAACGCCTGGGTCCCCCAAGTCCCCCCGAACACCTGGGTCCCCCCAGATACCAAACTCCCCCAAACACCTGGGTCCCCCCGAACGCCTGGGTCCCCCCCGAACACCTGGGTCCCTCCCCGAACGCCTGGGTCCCCCAGATACCAAATCCCCCCAAACACCTGGGTCCCCCCGACCACCCGCGTCCCCCCCGAACGCCTGGGTCCCACCGAACTCCTGGGTCCCCCCACCACCACCCACGTCCCCCCGAACACCCGAGTCCCCCCCGAACACCTGGGTCCCCCCCGAACACCCGGGTCCCCCCGAACGCCTGGGTCCCCCCCCCCCGGTTCCCCCCCCCTCACCTGCCGCCCCGCCTCCTCGGCGGCCCCGCGGGCCCCCCCCGCGCCAGGCGCTGCGCGATGCGCGTCTCCACGGCCAAAGCCACGGGCGAGCGGAGCCGCTGGGGGGCGCTGGAGCGGCCGCAGCGGGGACACACGACGGCGACACCCCCGGGGACCCCCCCGGTGGTGCCATCGGTGCCATCGGTGCCAATGGTGCCATCGGTGCCAATGGTGCCATCCCGGGAGCGGCGCAGGCAGGAGCGGCAGCAGCTGTGCTCGCACGGCAGCAGCACCGGGTCCCGCAGCGCCCCCCCGCAAACGGGACACAGCGTGGCCTGGGCCAGCCGGGCCAGCGAGCCGCGCGGGGCGGGACACGGGGGGGACATGGACGGGACGCGAGTGGGACGGGGGGTGGACGCGAGTGGTGGCGCGGGAGGGGACGCGCGGGTGACAGGCGCGGGAGGGGCGGGGAGGGGAGGGGCGGGGACGGGAGGGGAAGGGGGCGGGGAGGGACACGGGAGGGACAAAGAGGGACATGGGGACACACAGAGTGACGTGGGGACGGGGAGGGGAGGGGCGGGGAGGGACAAGGGGACGGACAGAGGGACATGGGGATGGACAGAGGGACATGGGGATGGACAGAGGGACATGGGACACACAGAGGGACATGGGGACACATGGACATCAAGGGACATGGGTGGACATGGGGACACACAGAGGGACATAAAGGGACATGAGACACACAGAGGGATGTGGGGACACACAGAGGGACACGGATGGACATGGGGACACACAGAGAGACATGGGGATGGACAGAGGGACATGGGACACGCAGAGGGACAGAGAGGGATGTAGGTGGACATGAGGACACATAGAGGGACATAAAGGGACACGGGACACACAGAGGGACATGGGACACAGAGAGGGACACAAAGGGACATGAGACACACAGAGGGACATGGGGGACATAAAGGGACATGGGTGGACATGGGGACACATAGAGGGACGTATAAAGGGAGACGGGACACACAGAGGGACATAAAGGGACGTGGGACACAGGGACATAACGGGACATGGATGGACATGGGACACAGAGAGGGACATGGGACACACGGACATAAAGGGACACGGGTGGACATGGGACACAAAGGGACATGAAGGGACGTGGGACACACAGACACAGAGGGACGTGGGTGGACACGGGGACACCCGGGGTCAGGGAGGCGCAGACAGACGGACACGGGGGACACGGAGGGGGACGCGGCCCCACACCCACTGGATCAGGGGAACAACCCGGCAGCACCGGATCACCCGATCCCAGCAGCACCAGGTCCCCGTGGTGCCGGATCAACAGATCCTGGCAGCACCAAACGTCCCAGGGCCAAAGTCTCATGGTGCCAGATCACCAGATCCCAGTGGTGCTGGATCACCAGATCCCAGCAGCGCCAAATGTCCCATGTCCAAAGTCCCTTGGTGCCGGATCACCAGATCCCCACGGTGCTGGATCACCAGATCCCAGCAGCACAAAACATCCGAGGGCCAAAGTCCCATGGTGCCAGATCACCAGATCCCAGCAGCACAAAACGTCCCAGGGCCAAAGTACCGTGGGGCCGGATTACCAGATCCTCATGGTGTCAGATCACCGGATCCCAGCAGTGCCAAACGTCCCAGGGCCAAAGTCCCGTGGTGCCAGATCACCAGATCCCCGTGGTACTGGATCACCAGATCCCAGCAGCGCCAAACATCCTGGGGCCAAAGTGCCATGGTGCTGGATCACCAGATCCTCATGGTGTCAGATCACCAGATCCCAGCAGCACAAAATGTCTGAGGGCCAAAGTCCCATGGTGCCAGATCACCAGATCCCCGTGGTGCTGGATCACCAGATCCCAGCAGCGCCAAACGTCCCAGGGCCAAAGTCCCATGGTGCTGGATCACCAGATCCCCGTGGTGCCCGGATCACCGGATCCCAGCAGTGCGAAATGTCCCAGGGCCAGATCCCTGTGATGCTGGATCACCAGATCCTCGTGGTGTCAGATCACCAGATCCCAACTGCGCCAGATGTGGTGCCAGATCACCAGATCCCAGCAGTGCCGAACATTCCAGGGCCAGATCCCTGTGGTGCTGGATCGCCGGATCCCAGTGGCGCCAAACGTCCTGGGGCCAGATCCGTGTGGTGCTCGATCACCAGATCCCAGCAGCGCCAAGCGTCCCATGGGCAAAGCCCCGCGGTGCTGGATCACCAGATCCCAGCCATACTGGATCCCGGTGGCCTCAGGTGTCCCAGAGCCAAACCGCCGTGGTGCTGGATCACTGGATCCTGGTGGTACCAGCCCACTGGATCGTGGTTCTACTGGCTCACTGGATCCCGGTGCTTCCAGATGTCCCAGAGCCAAACACCAGTGGTGTTGGCTCACCAGATCCCAGCGGTACCGGCTCACCGGATCCCGGTACTTCCAGATGTCCCAGAGCCAAACCCCAGCGGTGCCGGCTCACTGGATCCCGGTGCTACCAGCTCTCCAGATCCCAGTGGTACTGGCTCATCAGATCCCAGGGTTACAGGCTCACTGGATTCAGGTGCTACCAGCTCACTGGATCCCAGCACTACCAGATCCTGGTGCTACCAGCTCACTGGATCCCGGTACTTCCAGATGTTCCAGAGCCAAAGCCCAGCAGTGCCGGTTCACCAGATCCCGGTGCTACCAGCTCACCAGATCCCTGGGCTACTGCCTCAGTGGATCCCAGCGCCACCAGCTCACCAGAGCCCAGCACCACTGGATCCCGGCTCTACCAGCTCACCAGATACCCAGGGTTACTGCCTCAGTGGATCCCACTGCCACCAGCTCAATGGATCCTGGGGCCAGGGGATCCTGGTGCTACCAGCTCACCAGATCCCGGGGTTACTGCCTTGGTGGATTCCAGCCCTACCAGCTCACCAGAGCCCAGCGCCACCAGATTCCGATGCCACCGGAGCCCAGTGCCACTGGATCCCGGCGCCACCGGATCCCAACGCCATGAGATCCCAGTGCCACAGGATCCAAACGCCACCAGATCCCAGCACCAATGGATCCCGGTGCCACGGGATCCCGGTGCCACTGGATCCCAGTGGCACTGGATCCCAATGCCACCAGATCGCAGTGCCACAGGATCCTGGCGCCACCCGATCCCAGCGCCACCGGATCCCAATGCCAATGCCACCAGATCCCAACGCCACCCGATCCCAACGCCACCAGATCCTGATGCCACTGGCTCATGATGCCACCGGATCCCAGCACCACCAGATCCCAGCACCACTGGATCCCAGTGCCACCGGATCCCAATGCCGCCAGATCCCAGCACCACCAGATCGCAGTGCTACTGGATCCCAGCACCACCGGATCCCAGCACCACTGGATCCCAACGCCACCAGATCCCAGCACCGCCGGATCCAAAATGCCACCGGATCCCAGCACCACTGGATCCCAGCACCACTGGATCCCAGCACCACCGGATCCCAGCGCCACCGGATCCCAGCGCCACCGGATCGCAGTGCTACTGGATCCCAGCACCACTGGATCCCAGTGCCACCCGATCCCAGCGCCCTGTCCCCCCCGCCCTGTCCCCGTCACTCCCAGTCGCTGGGCGGGCGGATGACGAGCGGCGCCGCGTTCCTCCTGCCCGCGCTGATCCCCGGGTAGAAGAGCGGCCGCAGCGTCTCGGTGAAGGTGTCGGTGAAGGTGAAGATGTGCGAGCGGTCGGTGACGTTGTAAAAAGCCACGCGGCCGGCCTCGTAATCCAGGAACACGCCGACGCGGCGCGGCCGCACGCTCAGCGCCAGCGGCGTGAACGGCGACGTGGTGGCCGCGTACTTGTCGCCGTTCCAGAGGCGCAAGCGCCAGAACCCGGGCTCCGGGAGGGGCGTCAGCTCCCCCTTGCGCCGAACAGAGTCCCTGCACACCCCCAGCGCCCAGTGGGTCTTGTCGCCCACCTCCACCTCCCAATAGTGGCGGCCCGAGGTGAAGCCCTGGGCGGCCAGCACCACTGGGTAGACGGTGAAGCGCCGGGGGGTGTCCGGGAGGTTGCGGGGGCCCGATTCCACGAAGCGGACGCTCTTGAGGTCGGGGGAGAGGAGGAGGTTGGGGTGAGCGGTGTCGGGGTCCAGGGTCAGGTCGTCTGTGGGGTTAATGGGAGGTGGTGAGAGGGGGGGACAAGGGGGGATGGGGGGAGGGGAGGGGGTGGGGGGACAAAGGGGGATGGGGGGACATGGGGACAGGAGGGGATGGGGGGACAGGGGGGGAGAGAGGGTACATGGGGACAAAGGGGGATGTGGGGACAAAGGGGGATGGGGGGACAAAGGGGGATGGGGGGACAAAGGGGGATGGGGGGACATGGGGACAGGAGGGGACGGGGCGACAGGAGGGGAAAAGGGGGGACAGTGGGACAAAGTGGGATGGGGGGACAAAGGGGGACAGAGGGGACATGGGGATAGAGGGGGATGGGGGACAAAGGGGGATGGGGGGACAAAGGGGGATGGGGGGACATGGGGACAGAGGGACAAAGGGGGAGTGGGGGACAGGGGGACAGGAGGGAATGGGGGGACAGGGGGACAGAGGGGGATGGGGGGACATGGGGACAGGGGGGACATGGGGACAGAGGGAATGGGGGGATAGGGGGACAAAGGGGGATGGGGGGACAAAGGGGGATCGGGGCACATGGGGACAGGAGGGGATGGGGGGACAGGAGGGGACGGGGGGACAGAGGGCACATGGGGACAGAGGGGAAAAGGGGGGACAGGGGGACAAAGTGGGATGGGGGGACAAAGGGGGACAGAGGGGACATGGGGGACAAAGGGGGATGGGGGGATGGAGGGGATGGGGGGACAATGGGGGATGGGGGGACATGGGGGGACAAAGGGGGACAGGAGGGGACAGGGGGGACATGGGGACAAGAGGGAATGGGAGGATAGGGGGACAGGAGGGGATGGGGGGACAATGGGGGATGGGGGGACATGGGGACAAAGGAGGATGGGGGGACAAAGGGGGATGGGGGGACAAAGGGGGGTGGGGGGATGGGGGGACAGGGGGGACAATGGGGGATGGGGGGACAAAGGGGGACAGAGGGGACAGGGGGACAGGAGGGGACATGGGGGGACAGAGGGGACATGGGGACAGAGGGGATGGGGGGACAATGGGGGATGAGGGGACAAAGGGGGATGGGGGGACAGAGGGGGATGGGGGGACAAGGGGACAGAGGGGACATGGGGACATGTCCATCATCCAACTGTCATCTGTCCATCATCCAAGCGTCATCCATCCGTCCGTCCATCATCCATCCATCCGTCCATCATCCATCCGTCCATCCATCATCCATCCATCATCCAACTGTCGTCCATCCATCATCCAACTGTCATCTGTCCATCATCCGTCCATCATCCAACTGTCATCCGTCCATCATCCATCCATCCATCCATCAACCAACTGTCATCCGTCCATCATCCAAGCATCATCTGTCCATCCATCCATCCATCATCCACCCATTCATCATCCATCTGTCCGTCCACCACCTATCTGTCCATCCGTCATCCATCTGTCCATCCATCATCCGTCCATCATCCAACTGTCATCCGTCCATCACCCAAGAGTCATCCATCCATCCATCCGTCCATCATCCATCCGTCCATCATCCAAGCCTCATCCATCCATCCATCATCCAACTGTCATCTGTCCATCATCCATCCATCATCCAATTGTCATCCGTCCATCATCCATCTGTCCGTCCATCATCCAACTGTCATCCGTCCACCATTGATTGACGTCCACGATTGATTGACGCGATGTCGTGATTGAGGGGCGGTTGCTCACCCAGGAGGCGGCGGGTGAGCGACTGCAGTGTGAAGAGCTGCCGGGGGAAGCTGCCGAAGGTTCGCTGCAGCTCCACGGCCACGGGCGCCGGCTCCTCCGCCGGCTCCAGCGCCGCTCGGCACCTGCGGTGCGGCCGGATGAGCCAAATCCCACCCAACGGCCCCAAACGGAGCCCGGGGGGCGGGGCTTACCTGGCCAGGGTCTCCGTGATGTCCTGGGGTGGGGAGGATGGGAGAATGAACCTGGACCCAAAGCGACCCCAGCCCAGTGATCCCATCCCAGTGATTCCATCCCAGTGATCCCATCCCCAAAATGACCCATCCCAATGATCCCGTCCCCAAACCAACCCCATCCCAGTGATCCCGTCCCAGTGATCCCATCCCAGTGATCCCATCCCAGTGATCCCGTCCCAGTGATCCCATCCCAGTGATCCCATTCCCAATGATCCCATCCCCAAATCAACCCCATCCCAACAATCCCATCCCAATGATCTTGTCCCCAACCTCATCCCAATGATCCCATCCCAACAATCTTGTCCCCAACCCCATCCCAATGATCCCATCCCGATGATCTTGTCCCCAACCCCATCCCAATGATCTTGTCCCCAACCCCATCCCAATGATCCCATTCCCAATGATCTTGTCCCCAACCCCATCCCAATGATCCCATCCCAATGATCTTGTCCCCAACTCCATCCCAATGATCCCATTCCCAATGATCTTGTCCCCAACCCCATCCCAATGATCTTGTCCCCATGATCTTGTCCCCAACCCCATCCCAATGATCCCATCCCAATGATCTTGTCCCCAACTCCATCCCAATGATCCCATCCCAATGATCCCGTCCCCAAATCAACCCCATCCCAACGACCCCATCCCAACGACCTTGTCCCCAACCCCAACCCCATTGGTCCCCCCCCTCACCTGCATCATCTCCGGCCCCGGCTGCGTCCTCTTCTCCTCCAGCTCTTGTGCCAGCGCCCCCAGGAGGCTCCGGCGCTCGCCGAGCCGCTCCAGGTTGTCGCGGAGCCGCTGCAGCAGCTCCAGCTCCTCGTCCCGCAGGCGCCGCAGCAGCCGCTGCTCCTCCTGCTCCAGCAGCTCGTGCAGCTCCTGGAACTCGCGCGCGATTCGCTCCCGGCGCCGCCAAACCGTCCTCTGCCCCCCAAAAACGCAGATGGAGCCTCAGCCCAACCAAACCCTCCCAATCTGAGGCCAAATTTGGGACTAAAACCCAAGATATTGGGTTGAAAATGCTGATGGAGACTCATCCCAACCAACCCCCCTCCATCATCAGCCATGGGGCCAAATTTGGGGCCAAATTTGAGGCTAAAACCCAAGATATTGGGTTGAAAACACAGATGGAGACTCATCCCAACCAACCCCCCTCCATGATCAGCCATGGGGCCAAATTTGGGGCCAAATTTGGGGCTAAAACCCAAGATATTGGGTTGAAAATGCTGATGGAGACTCATCCCAACCAACCCCCTCCATGATCAGCCAAAGGGGTCAAATTTGGGGTTAAATCCCAAGATATTGGGTTGAAAATGGAGATGGAGACTCATCCCAACCAAACCCCCTTAACAACCAGCACTGGGGCCAAATTTGGGGCTAAAACCCCAAGATATGGGGCTGAAAACAAAGATGGAGACTCATCCCAACCAACCCCCTCCATGATCAGCCATGGGGTCAAATTTGGGGCTAAACCCCAAGATATTGGGTTGAAAATGCTGATGGAGACTCATCCCAACCAACCCCCCTCCATGATCAGCCATGGGGCCAAATTTGGGGCTAAACCCCAAGATATTGGACTGAAAACACAGATGGAGCCTCAACCCAACCAAACCCCATTAACAACCAGCCCTGGGGCCAAATTTGGGGCTAAAACCCCAAGATATGGGGCTGAAAACAAAGATGGAGACTCATCCCAACCAACCCCCTCCATGATCAGCCAAAGGGGCCAAATTTGGGGTTAAATCCCAAGATATTGGGTTGAAAATGCAGATGGAGACTCAACCCAACCAACCCCCATCCATGATCAGCCAAAGGGGTCAAATTTGGGGTTAAATCCCAAGATATTGGGTTGAAAATGCAGATGGAGCCTCATCCCAACCAAACCCCCTTAACAACCAGCACTGGGGCCAAATTTGGGGCTAAAACCCCGAGATATGGGCTTCTGGAAGGTTCTAATCCACCCCCGGGACCCACTGGCTTCCTGGCCACAAGGCGCAGTGCTGGCTCAGCCCACAGCACCCGCTGAGCCCGGCTGGTCTCCCATCCAAGCACTGAGCGGGCCCGACCCTGCTTAGCTTCCCAGATCACATGAGATGGGGTGTTCTCGGGGCTGTGGCTGCATATATTAAATAGATAGATAGATAGATAGATAGATAGATAGATAGATGAATAGATAGATAAATAGATAGATAGATAGATGATTGATAGATAGGTGATGATTGATAGATAGATGATGATAGATAGATAGATGATGATAGATAGATGATGATAGATAGATAGATGAATAGATAGATAGATACATAGATAGATAGATGATTGATAGATAGATGATGACAGATAGATAGATAGATGATTGATTGATAGATGATGACAGATAGATGATTGATAGATAGATGATGATAGATAGACAGATAGATAGATGAATAGATAGATAAATAGATAGATAGATAGATGATTGATAGATGATGATGGATAGATAGATGAATAGATAGATAAATGATTGATAGATAGATGATGATAGATGATTGATAGATGATTGATAGATGATTGATAGATAGATGATTGATAGATAGATGATGACAGATAGATAGATGATTGATTGATAGATAGATGATTGATAGATGATAGATAGACAGATAGATATAAGTTCCCCAAGTGCACCCTGACAGTATGTGAACTAAACCCTTTATCCAAGGGCAGAGCAGAGGGGCAGGAGAACCTCTCTGGACCAGCTGGTCTCCCATCCAAGCACTGAGCGGGCCCGACCCTGCTTAGCTTCCCACATCAGGCATTCCCAGGGTGCTATGGCTGTGTATATATACATAAGGTCTCCCATCCAAGTGCTGACCGGGGCCGACCCTGCTTAGCTTCCCAGATCACACGAGATGGGGCGATCCTGGGGTGCTGTGGCTGCATATATTAGAGAGATAGATAGATAGATAGATAGATAGATAGATAGATTAGATAGATAGATAGATAGATGATGATGGATAGATAGATGAATAGATAGATAGATGATGATAGATAGATGATTGATAGATAGATGATTGATAGATGATGATAGATAGATAAATGATGATAGATACATGATTGATAGATGATGATAGATAGATAGATTATGATAGATAGATAGATAGATAGATGATTGATAGATGATGACAGATGGATAGATAGATGATTGATAGATGATGATAGATAGATAGATAGATGATGATAGATAGATAGATAGATGATAGATACAGAGATAGATAGATGATTGATAGATAGATGATGACAGATAGATAGATGATTGATAGATAGATACATGATTGATATATAGATGATTGATAGATAGATAGATAGATGATTGATAGATAGATGATAGATAGATGATAGATAGATGATAGATAGATAGATAGATAGATAGATAGATAGATATAAGTTCCCCAAGTGTATCCTGACAGTATCTGAACTAAACCCTTTATCCAAGGGCAGAGCAGAGGGGCAGGAGAACCTCTCTGGACCAGCTGGTCTCCCATCCAAGCACTGAGCGGGCCCGACCCTGCTTAGCTTCCCACATCAAATGACCTGGGGCGTTCTCGGGGTGCTGTGGCTGATATATGAGATGCGCCCCCATGTCCCCGTCACGTCCCTGTCCCCGTGTCCCCGTCACCTGCCTTGAGCTGGGCGGGTTTCCGCTCCTCGCGCGCTCGGCACTCGCTGATGGCCGCCAGCTTCTGCTCCAGCAGCTCCAGCTGCTGCTGCAGCTGCTCCTGGGGGAGAACAGGGGGTGCTATGGGGAACCCCTGCCCCAAATCCCTCCCCATCAATCCCCACAGTCGCCCCCAATCCCTGAGTCCTCCCCCCGGGTCAAATTTGGGGCTAAAACCCCAAGATATGGGGCTGAAAACACAGAGACTCATCCCAACCAAACCCCCTTAACAACCAGCCCTGGGGCCAAATTTGGGGCTAAAAGGAGGGAAGGGAAGGGAAGGGAGGGAAGGGAAGGAAGGAGGAAAGGGAAGGGAGGAAAAAGGAAAGAGGAAGGAAAAGGAAAGGGGAAGGGGAAGGGAGGAGAAAGGAAAGAGGAAGGAAAAGGAAAGGGGAAGGGAGGGAGGAAAGGGGAAGGGAAGGAGGAAAGGGGAAAGGAGGGAAGGAGGAAAGGGGAAGGGAAGGAAGGAGGAAAGGGAAGGGAGGGAAGGAGGAAAGGGGAAGTGAGGGAGGAGGAAAGGGGAAGGGAGGGAAGGGGAAGGGAAGGAAGGAGGAAAGGGGAAGGGAAGGAAGGAGGAAAGAGAAGGGAGGAAAAAGGGAAGAGGAAGGAAAAGGAAAGGGGAAGGGAAGGAAGGAGGAAAGGGGAAGGGAGGGAAGGAGGAAAGGGGAAGGGAGGGAAGGAGGAAAGGGGAAGGGAGGGAAGGAGAAAATGGGAATTTGGGTCCAAATTCGGGGCTAAAACCCCGAGCTCCGGGTCCGACAGCAGCGCCGGAGACTCAACCCAACCAAACCCCTTTAACAACCACCCCTGGGTCCAAATTTGGGGCTAAAACCCCAAGCTATGGGTCTGAAAACACAGATGGAGCCTCATCCCAACCAAACCCCCTCCATGATCAGCCATGGGGCCAAATCTGGGTCCAAATTTGGGGCTGAAACCCCGAGATATGGGGCTGAAAATGCCGATGGAGCCCCGCGGGCGCCCACCTGGCACTCGCGCCTGGCGCGGGCGATGGAGATGGTGTCGTGCGCGCGGTGGGCGAGCGAGGCCTCGCAGAGCGGGCAGAGCGGCGCCTGGTCGCGGCGGCAGAAGCGCGTGAGCGCGCGGCCGTGCTGGCTGCAGCGCCACTCCGGGGTGGTGTCACCGGTGTCACCGGTGTCATTGGGATCACTGTCGGTGTCGTCGGCGTAGTCGGCGGGATGGCGGCGCTTGCGCTTGGCGTGGCGCAGGCGCCGCGCGGCCTCGACCAGGTTGGCGAGCTGGCGGTTGGGGCGCAGGGCGCGGCGGCGCGAGGTCTTGCGGCAGACGGGGCAGGGGAAGTCGCGGCGCAGCTCCGCCCACCAGCGGGTGATGCAGGCGCGGCAGAAGTTGTGGCCGCACTCGATGAGGACGGGGTCGCGCAGGTACTCGAGGCACACGGAGCAGCTGGATTCCACCTGCAGGGCGGCCAGAGCCTCCGACACCGACATGGTGGGAATGGGGGGTGTTTCCGGGAAGTGGGGGGTGTGGGGGGGCAGTTCCAGGAAGTGGGGGGTGTGGGGGAAGTGGGGGGTTGGGGGGGGAAGGGGTGGGTGGGGTGTAAATGGGATAGGGGTGAAATTGGAGGAAAGAGGGAAAGGGGAAGGGAGGACAAAGGAAAGAGGAAGGAAAAGGAAAAGGGAAGGGAGGAGAAAGGAAAGAGGGAGGAAGGGGGAAGGGAGGGAGGAAAAGGGAAGGGAGGGGAAAGGAAAGAGGAAGGAAAAGGAAAGGGGAAGGGAGGAGGAAGGAAAGGGGAAGGGCGGGGAAAGGAAAGGGGAAGGAAAAGGAAAAAAGGAAAAGGAAAAGGAAAAGGAAAAGGAAAAGGAAAAGGAAAAGGAAAAGGAAAAGGAAAAGGAAAAGGAAAAGGAAAAGGAAAAGGAAAAGGAAAAGGAAAAGGAGGAGAAAGGAAAGAAGAAGGGAGGGAGGAAAGGGGAAGGAAAAGGAAAAGGGAAGGAAGGGGAAAGGAAAGAGAAAGGAAAAGAAAAAGGAAGGGAGAAAGGAAAGGGGAAGGAAAAGGAAAGGGGAAGGGAGGAGGAAGGAAAGAGGAAGGGAGGGGAAAGGAAAGGGGAAGGAAAAGGAAAAGGGAAGGGAGGAGAAAGGAAAGAGGAAGGAAAGGAGGGAGGAAAGGGAAAGGGAGGGAAGGGGAAGGGAGGAGAAAGGAAATGGGAAGGAAGGGAGGGAGGAAAGGGGAAGGGAGGAGAAAGGAAAGGGGAAGGAAGGGAGGGAGGAAAGGGGAAGGAAAAGGAAAGGGGAAGGAAAAGGAAAGGGGAAGGGAGGAGAAAGGAAAGGGGAAGGGAGGGAAGGAGGAAATGGGAAGGAGGAAGGAAAAGGGGAAAGGAAGGAAAGGGGGAAAGGGGAAGGGAAGGAGGACGGAAGTTGGAAGGAAGGGAGGGAGGAAAAAATAAGGAAGAAAGAAAGGAAATAAAAAATATAAAAGGAAATAAGAAAAAATAAGAAAGAAGAAAAAAATAAAGAAAGGAAATAAAAATAAGACGGAAATGAGGCGGAAATGAGGCGGAAATGAGGCGGAAATGAGGCGGAAATGGTAAAAAAACCCCAATGAAATTAAATAAAATAAGGAATCAAAAGGGTCCGGGGGGGACAAATGGTGCAAATCCGAGGAGGTTTTGGGGTGAAAACGCCTCAAATCAGTCAAATCGATGCTGGAATTTTGCTGTGAAGCAAATGGTGCAAATCCAACGCGGTTTTGGGGTGAAAATGCCTCAAATCGGTCGCGGTTTTGGCGGGAAAACGGCGTCACGTGTCGGCGGCGATTTTGGGGCGAAAAGAGGCGGATTCGGTCCAGGCGATGACGTCATCAGGGGGCGCCGCTGCTTTTCGGGGGCAAAGCGTCAGAATTGGGTTCAAAGGGCCTCAGGAACCTATAGGCTGCTCAACCTATAGGATCTATAGGCCGCTCAACCTATGGGATCTATAGGCCGCTCAACCTATAGGATCTATAGGTTGCTCAACCTATAGGCTGCTCAACCTATAGGATCTATAGGCTGCTCAACCTATGGGATCTATAGGCCGCTCAACCTATAGGAGCAGGGCGGCTGCTACAGAATAAACCCCTATAGGATCAACCCCTATAGAAGATGCCCCGCCCGGAGCACCTATAGCGAAGCCACAGGCGCCTATAGAGGATCTATAGGACGGCGCCTATAGAACGGGTGTCGCCTATAGATCGGGGTCTATAGGGGCGGCCCTGGGGGGGGGGCGGGGCCACGGGGGGGGGTCCCCGCGGGTGACGTCACGCGGGGGCGCCCCTGGGGAGGCCCCTATAGGGCGGGATCTATAGGGGGGACCTATAGGAGGGAGCAGCACTCACCGCCCGTCGCGCCCGACGCCGGAAGTGACGCACAACGGCGGCGCCGGGAAGCGGGGACGAGCCGGCCACGCCCACTCCAATCCTTATAGGGATGTTGCCCCGCCCTGTCCAGAGCGCAGCCAATGGGAAGCGTGGACCCGCCCACCCCCGAGGGGCGTTGGCCAATCGGGGGGCGCGATGGCGGCGCCGGTGCGGGACCGGGAGGCGCTGCTGAGGCTCAACTTCCTGTTCCAGGTGGGACACGTGGGGGGTTTGGGGGTCCCTGGGCGGGGGGGGGGCGGATATAGGGGTCCCTGGG
>NW_028115073.1:0-37244 GCF_964273445.1 Streptopelia decaocto
CATTGAAACTTTTCAAATCCCTCTCAAAATTGTTGAAATTCTCTTGAAGCTTTTAAAATTCTCTCTAGAATTTTCAAAATCCATGGCCACATGTTTACAATTTCACGTCAAAAAATGGCTAAAATTCCAGTTGAAATTTTTCAAAGTCCCTTAAAAATTTTCCAATTTTTGTCCCAATTCTTCCCATTCCCATTGAAACTTTTCAAATCCCTCTCAAAATTGTTGAAATTCTCTTGAAGCTTTTAAAATTCTCTCTAGAATTTTCAAAATCCATGGCCACATGTTTACGATTTCACGTCAAAAAATGGCTAAAATTCCAGTTGAAATTTTTTCAAAGTCCCTTCAAAATTTTCCAATTTTTGTCCCAATTCTTCCCATTCCCATTGAAACTTTTCAAATCCCTCTCAAAATTGTTGAAATTCTCTTGAAGCATTTAAAATTCTCTCTAGAATGTTCAAAATCCATGTCCACATGTTTACAATTTCACGACAAAAAATGGCTAAAATTCCAGTTGAAATTTTTTCAAAGTCCCTTAAAAATTTTCCAATTATTGTCCCAATTCTTCCCATTCCCATTGAAACTTTTCAAATCCCTCTCAAAATTGTTGAAATTCTCTTGAAGCTTTTAAAATTCTCTCTAGAATTTTCAAAATCCACTTCAACATGTTTACAATTTCACGTCAAAAAATGGCTAAAATTCCAGTTGAAATTTTTTCAAAGTCCCTGAAAAATTTTCCAATTTTTGTCCCAATTCTTCCCATTCCCATTGAAACTTTTCAAATCCCTCTCAAAATTGTTGAAATTCTCTTGAAGCTTTTAAAATTCTCTCTAGAATTTTCAAAATCCATGTCCACATGTTTACAATTTCACGACAAAAAATGGCTAAAATTCCAGTTGAAATTTTTTCAAAGTCCCTGAAAAATTTTCCAATTTTTGTCCCAATTCTTCCCATTCCCATTGAAACTTTTCAAATCCCTCTCAAAATTGTTGAAATTCTCTTGAAGCTTTTAAAATTCTCTCTAGAATTTTCAAAATCCATGGCCACATGTTTACAATTTCACGTCAAAAAATGGCTAAAATTCCAGTTGAAATTTTTTCAAAGTCCCTTAAAAATTTTCCAATTTTTGTCCCAATTCTTCCCATTCCCATTGAAACTTTTCAAATCCCTCTCAAAATTGTTGAAATTCTCTTGAAGCTTTTAAAATTCTCTCTAGAATTTTCAAAATCCACTTCAACATGTTTACAATTTCACGTCAAAAAATGGCTAAAATTCCAGTTGAAATTTTTTCAAAGTCCCTTAAAAATTTTCCAATTTTTGTCCCAATTCTTCCCATTCCCATTGAAACTTTTCAAATCCCTCTCAAAATTGTTGAAATTCTCTTGAAGCTTTTAAAATTCTCTCTAGAATTTTCAAAATCCATGGCCACATGTTTACAATTTCACGTCAAAAAATGGCTAAAATTCCAGTTGAAATTTTTTCAAAGTCCCTTAAAAATTTTCCAATTTTTGTCCCAATTCTTCCCATTCCCATTGAAACTTTTCAAATCCCTCTCAAAATTGTTGAAATTCTCTTGAAGCTTTTAAAATTCTCTCTAGAATGTTCAAAATCCATGTCCACATGTTTACAATTTCACGACAAAAAATGGCTAAAATTCCAGTTGAAATTTTTTCAAAGTCCCTTCAAAATTTTCCAATTATTGTCCCAATTCTTCCCATTCCCATTGAAACTTTTCAAATCCCTCTCAAAATTGTTGAAATTCTCTTGAAGCTTTTAAAATTCTCTCTAGAATTTTCAAAATCCACTTCAACATGTTTACAATTTCACGTCAAAAAATGGCTAAAATTCCAGTTGAAATTTTTTCAAAGTCCCTTAAAAATTTTCCAATTTTTGTCCCAATTCTTCCCATTCCCATTGAAACTTTTCAAATCCCTCTCAAAATTGTTGAAATTCTGTTGAAGCTTTTAAAATTCTCTCTAGAATTTTCAAAATCCATGTCCACATGTTTACAATTTCACGACAAAAAATGGCTAAAATTCCAGTTGAAATTTTTTCAAAGTCCCTTCAAAATTTTCCAATTTTTGTCCCAATTCTTCCCATTCCCATTGAAACTTTTCAAATCCCTCTCAAAATTGTTGAAATTCTCTTGAAGCTTTTAAAATTCTCTCTAGAATTTTCAAAATCCATGGCCACATGTTTACAATTTCACGTCAAAAAATGGCTAAAATTCCAGTTGAAATTTTTTCAAAGTCCCTTAAAAATTTTCCAATTTTTGTCCCAATTCTTCCCATTCCCATTGAAACTTTTCAAATCCCTCTCAAAATTGTTGAAATTCTCTTGAAGCTTTTAAAATTCTCTCTAGAATTTTCAAAATCCATGGCCACATGTTTACGATTTCACGTCAAAAAATGGCTAAAATTCCAGTTGAAATTTTTTCAAAGTCCCTTCAAAATTTTCCAATTTTTGTCCCAATTCTTCCCATTCCCATTGAAACTTTTCAAATCCCTCTCAAAATTGTTGAAATTCTCTTGAAGCTTTTAAAATTCTCTCTAGAATGTTCAAAATCCATGTCCACATGTTTACAATTTCACGACAAAAAATGGCTAAAATTCCAGTTGAAATTTTTTCAAAGTCCCTTAAAAATTTTCCAATTATTGTCCCAATTCTTCCCATTCCCATTGAAACTTTTCAAATCCCTCTCAAAATTGTTGAAATTCTCTTGAAGCTTTTAAAATTCTCTCTAGAATTTTCAAAATCCACTTCAACATGTTTACAATTTCACGTCAAAAAATGGCTAAAATTCCAGTTGAAATTTTTTCAAAGTCCCTGAAAAATTTTCCAATTTTTGTCCCAATTCTTCCCATTCCCATTGAAACTTTTCAAATCCCTCTCAAAATTGTTGAAATTCTCTTGAAGCTTTTAAAATTCTCTCTAGAATTTTCAAAATCCATGTCCACATGTTTACAATTTCACGACAAAAAATGGCTAAAATTCCAGTTGAAATTTTTTCAAAGTCCCTTCAAAATTTTCCAATTTTTGTCCCAATTCTTCCCATTCCCATTGAAACTTTTCAAATCCCTCTCAAAATTGTTGAAATTCTCTTGAAGCTTTTAAAATTCTCTCTAGAATTTTCAAAATCCATGGCCACATGTTTACAATTTCACGTCAAAAAATGGCTAAAATTCCAGTTGAAATTTTTTCAAAGTCCCTTAAAAATTTTCCAATTTTTGTCCCAATTCTTCCCATTCCCATTGAAACTTTTCAAATCCCTCTCAAAATTGTTGAAATTCTCTTGAAGCTTTTAAAATTCTCTCTAGAATTTTCAAAATCCACTTCAACATGTTTACAATTTCAAGTCAAAAAATGGCTAAAATTCCAGTTGAAATTTTTTCAAAGTCCCTTAAAAATTTTCCAATTTTTGTCCCAATTCTTCCCATTCCCATTGAAACTTTTCAAATCCCTCTCAAAATTGTTGAAATTCTCTTGAAGCTTTTAAAATTCTCTCTAGAATTTTCAAAATCCATGTCCACATCTTTACAATTTCACGACAAAAAATGGCTAAAATTCCAGTTGAAATTTTTTCAAAGTCCCTTAAAAATTTTCCAATTTTTGTCCCAAATCTTCCCATTCCCATTGAAACTTTTCAAATCCCTCTCAAAATTGTTGAAATTCTCTTGAAGCTTTTAAAATTCTCTCTAGAATTTTCAAAATCCATGGCCACATGTTTACAATTTCACGTCAAAAAATGGCTAAAATTCCAGTTGAAATTTTTCAAAGTCCCTTAAAAATTTTCCAATTTTTGTCCCAATTCTTCCCATTCCCATTGAAACTTTTCAAATCCCTCTCAAAATTGTTGAAATTCTCTTGAAGCTTTTAAAATTCTCTCTAGAATTTTCAAAATCCATGGCCACATGTTTACGATTTCACGTCAAAAAATGGCTAAAATTCCAGTTGAAATTTTTTCAAAGTCCCTTCAAAATTTTCCAATTTTTGTCCCAATTCTTCCCATTCCCATTGAAACTTTTCAAATCCCTCTCAAAATTGTTGAAATTCTCTTGAAGCTTTTAAAATTCTCTCTAGAATGTTCAAAATCCATGTCCACATGTTTACAATTTCACGACAAAAAATGGCTAAAATTCCAGTTGAAATTTTTTCAAAGTCCCTTAAAAATTTTCCAATTATTGTCCCAATTCTTCCCATTCCCATTGAAACTTTTCAAATCCCTCTCAAAATTGTTGAAATTCTCTTGAAGCTTTTAAAATTCTCTCTAGAATTTTCAAAATCCATGGCCACATGTTTACAATTTCACGTCAAAAAATGGCTAAAATTCCAGTTGAAATTTTTTCAAAGTCCCTTAAAAATTTTCCAATTTTTGTCCCAATTCTTCCCATTCCCATTGAAACTTTTCAAATCCCTCTCAAAATTGTTGAAATTCTCTTGAAGCTTTTAAAATTCTCTCTAGAATTTTCAAAATCCACTTCAACATGTTTACAATTTCACGTCAAAAAATGGCTAAAATTCCAGTTGAAATTTTTTCAAAGTCCCTTAAAAATTTTCCAATTTTTGTCCCAATTCTTCCCATTCCCATTGAAACTTTTCAAATCCCTCTCAAAATTGTTGAAATTCTCTTGAAGCTTTTAAAATTCTCTCTAGAATTTTCAAAATCCATGGCCACATGTTTACAATTTCACGTCAAAAAATGGCTAAAATTCCAGTTGAAATTTTCCAATTTTTGTCCCAATTCTTCCCATTCCCATTGAAACTTTTCAAATCCCTCTCAAAATTGTTGAAATTCTCTTGAAGCTTTTAAAATTCTCTCTAGAATGTTCAAAATCCATGTCCACATGTTTACAATTTCACGACAAAAAATGGCTAAAATTCCAGTTGAAATTTTTTCAAAGTCCCTTCAAAATTTTCCAATTTTTGTCCCAATTCTTCCCATTCCCATTGAAACTTTTCAAATCCCTCTCAAAATTGTTGAAATTCTCTTGAAGCTTTTAAAATTCTCTCTAGAATTTTCAAAATCCACTTCAACATGTTTACAATTTCACGTCAAAAAATGGCTAAAATTCCAGTTGAAATTTTTTCAAAGTCCCTTAAAAATTTTCCAATTTTTGTCCCAATTCTTCCCATTCCCATTGAAACTTTTCAAATCCCTCTCAAAATTGTTGAAATTCTGTTGAAGCTTTTAAAATTCTCTCTAGAATTTTCAAAATCCATGTCCACATGTTTACAATTTCACGACAAAAAATGGCTAAAATTCCAGTTGAAATTTTTTCAAAGTCCCTTCAAAATTTTCCAATTTTTGTCCCAATTCTTCCCATTCCCATTGAAACTTTTCAAATCCCTCTCAAAATTGTTGAAATTCTCTTGAAGCTTTTAAAATTCTCTCTAGAATTTTCAAAATCCATGGCCACATGTTTACAATTTCACGTCAAAAAATGGCTAAAATTCCAGTTGAAATTTTTCAAAGTCCCTTAAAAATTTTCCAATTTTTGTCCCAATTCTTCCCATTCCCATTGAAACTTTTCAAATCCCTCTCAAAATTGTTGAAATTCTCTTGAAGCTTTTAAAATTCTCTCTAGAATTTTCAAAATCCATGGCCACATGTTTACGATTTCACGTCAAAAAATGGCTAAAATTCCAGTTGAAATTTTTTCAAAGTCCCTTCAAAATTTTCCAATTTTTGTCCCAATTCTTCCCATTCCCATTGAAACTTTTCAAATCCCTCTCAAAATTGTTGAAATTCTCTTGAAGCTTTTAAAATTCTCTCTAGAATGTTCAAAATCCATGTCCACATGTTTACAATTTCACGACAAAAAATGGCTAAAATTCCAGTTGAAATTTTTTCAAAGTCCCTTAAAAATTTTCCAATTATTGTCCCAATTCTTCCCATTCCCATTGAAACTTTTCAAATCCCTCTCAAAATTGTTGAAATTCTCTTGAAGCTTTTAAAATTCTCTCTAGAATTTTCAAAATCCACTTCAACATGTTTACAATTTCACGTCAAAAAATGGCTAAAATTCCAGTTGAAATTTTTTCAAAGTCCCTGAAAAATTTTCCAATTTTTGTCCCAATTCTTCCCATTCCCATTGAAACTTTTCAAATCCCTCTCAAAATTGTTGAAATTCTCTTGAAGCTTTTAAAATTCTCTCTAGAATTTTCAAAATCCATGTCCACATGTTTACAATTTCACGACAAAAAATGGCTAAAATTCCAGTTGAAATTTTTTCAAAGTCCCTTCAAAATTTTCCAATTTTTGTCCCAATTCTTCCCATTCCCATTGAAACTTTTCAAATCCCTCTCAAAATTGTTGAAATTCTCTTGAAGCTTTTAAAATTCTCTCTAGAATTTTCAAAATCCATGGCCACATGTTTACAATTTCACGTCAAAAAATGGCTAAAATTCCAGTTGAAATTTTTTCAAAGTCCCTTAAAAATTTTCCAATTTTTGTCCCAATTCTTCCCATTCCCATTGAAACTTTTCAAATCCCTCTCAAAATTGTTGAAATTCTCTTGAAGCTTTTAAAATTCTCTCTAGAATTTTCAAAATCCACTTCAACATGTTTACAATTTCACGTCAAAAAATGGCTAAAATTCCAGTTGAAATTTTTTCAAAGTCCAGTTGAAATTTTTTCAAAGTCCCTTAAAAATTTTCCAATTTTTGTCCCAATTCTTCCCATTCCCATTGAAACTTTTCAAATCCCTCTCAAAATTGTTGAAATTCTCTTGAAGCTTTTAAAATTCTCTCTAGAATTTTCAAAATCCATGTCCACATCTTTACAATTTCACGACAAAAAATGGCTAAAATTCCAGTTGAAATTTTTTCAAAGTCCCTTAAAAATTTTCCAATTTTTGTCCCAAATCTTCCCATTCCCATTGAAACTTTTCAAATCCCTCTCAAAATTGTTGAAATTCTCTTGAAGCTTTTAAAATTCTCTCTAGAATTTTCAAAATCCATGGCCACATGTTTACAATTTCACGTCAAAAAATGGCTAAAATTCCAGTTGAAATTTTTCAAAGTCCCTTAAAAATTTTCCAATTTTTGTCCCAATTCTTCCCATTCCCATTGAAACTTTTCAAATCCCTCTCAAAATTGTTGAAATTCTCTTGAAGCTTTTAAAATTCTCTCTAGAATTTTCAAAATCCATGGCCACATGTTTACGATTTCACGTCAAAAAATGGCTAAAATTCCAGTTGAAATTTTTTCAAAGTCCCTTCAAAATTTTCCAATTTTTGTCCCAATTCTTCCCATTCCCATTGAAACTTTTCAAATCCCTCTCAAAATTGTTGAAATTCTCTTGAAGCTTTTAAAATTCTCTCTAGAATGTTCAAAATCCATGTCCACATGTTTACAATTTCACGACAAAAAATGGCTAAAATTCCAGTTGAAATTTTTTCAAAGTCCCTTAAAAATTTTCCAATTATTGTCCCAATTCTTCCCATTCCCATTGAAACTTTTCAAATCCCTCTCAAAATTGTTGAAATTCTCTTGAAGCTTTTAAAATTCTCTCTAGAATTTTCAAAATCCATGGCCACATGTTTACAATTTCACGTCAAAAAATGGCTAAAATTCCAGTTGAAATTTTTTCAAAGTCCCTTAAAAATTTTCCAATTTTTGTCCCAATTCTTCCCATTCCCATTAAAACTTTTCAAATCCCTCTCAAAATTGTTGAAATTCTGTTGAAGCTTTTAAAAATCTCTCTAGAATTTTCAAAATCCATGTCCACATGTTTACAATTTCACATAAAAAAATGGCTAAAATTCCAGTTGAAATTTTTTCAAAGTCCCTTAAAAATTTTCCAATTTTTGTCCCAATTCTTCCCATTCCCATTGAAACTTTTCAAATCCCTCTCAAAATTGTTGAAATTCTCTTGAAGCTTTTAAAATTCTCTCTAGAATTTTCAAAATCCATGGCCACATGTTTACAATTTCACGTCAAAAAATGGCTAAAATTCCAGTTGAAATTTTTTCAAAGTCCCTTAAAAATTTTCCAATTTTTGTCCCAATTCTTCCCATTCCCATTGAAACTTTTCAAATCCCTCTCAAAATTGTTGAAATTCTGTTGAAGCTTTTAAAAATCTCTCTAGAATTTTCAAAATACATGTCCACATGTTTACAATTTCACGTCAAAAAATGGCTAAAATTCCAGTTGAAATTTTTTCAAAGTCCCTTAAAAATTTTCCAATTTTTGTCCCAATTCTTCCCATTCCCATTGAAACTTTTCAAATCCCTCTCAAAATTGTTGAAATTCTCTTGAAGCTTTTAAAATTCTCTCTAGAATTTTCAAAATCCATGTCCACATGTTTACAATTTCACAACAAAAAATGGCTAAAATTCCAGTTGAAATTTTTTCAAAGTCCCTTAAAAATTTTCCAATTTTTGTCCCAATTCTTCCCATTCCCATTGAAACTTTTCAAATCCCTCTCAAAATTGTTGAAATTCTCTTGAAGCTTTTAAAATTCTCTCTAGAATTTTCAAAATCCATGTCCACATGTTTACAATTTCACATAAAAAAATGGCTAAAATTCCAGTTGAAATTTTTTCAAAGTCCCTTAAAAATTTTCCAATTTTTGTCCCAATTCTTCCCATTCCCATTGAAACTTTTCAAATCCCTCTCAAAATTGTTGAAATTCTCTTGAAGCTTTTAAAATTCTCTCTAGAATTTTCAAAATCCATGGCCACATGTTTACAATTTCACGTCAAAAAATGGCTAAAATTCCAGTTGAAATTTTTTCAAAGTCCCTTAAAAATTTTCCAATTTTTGTCCCAATTCTTCCCATTCCCATTAAAACTTTTCAAATCCCTCTCAAAATTGTTGAAATTCTCTTGAAGCTTTTAAAATTCTCTCTAGAATTTTCAAAATCCATGTCCACATGTTTACAATTTCACGACAAAAAATGGCTAAAATTCCAGTTGAAATTTTTTCAAAGTCCCTTAAAAATTTTCCAATTTTTGTCCCAATTCTTCCCATTCCCATTGAAACTTTTCAAATCCCTCTCAAAATTGTTGAAATTCTCTTGAAGCTTTTAAAATTCTCTCTAGAATTTTCAAAATCCATGTCCACATGTTTACAATTTCACATAAAAAAATGGCTAAAATTCCAGTTGAAATTTTTTCAAAGTCCCTTAAAAATTTTCCAATTTTTGTCCCAATTCTTCCCATTCCCATTGAAACTTTTCAAATCCCTCTCAAAATTGTTGAAATTCTCTTGAAGCTTTTAAAATTCTCTCTAGAATTTTCAAAATCCATGGCCACATGTTTACAATTTCACGTCAAAAAATGGCTAAAATTCCAGTTGAAATTTTTTCAAAGTCCCTGAAAAATTTTCCAATTTTTGTCCCAATTCTTCCCATTCCCATTGAAACTTTTCAAATCCCTCTCAAAATTGTTGAAATTCTCTTGAAGCTTTTAAAATTCTCTCTAGAATTTTCAAAATCCATGTCCACATGTTTACAATTTCACGACAAAAAATGGCTAAAATTCCAGTTGAAATTTTTTCAAAGTCCCTTCAAAATTTTCCAATTTTTGTCCCAATTCTTCCCATTCCCATTGAAACTTTCCAAATCCCTCTCAAAATTGTTGAAATTCTCTTGAAGCTTTTAAAATTCTCTCTAGAATTTTCAAAATCCATGTCCACATGTTTACAATTTCACGTCAAAAAATGGCTAAAATTCCAGTTGAAATTTTTTCAAAGTCCCTGAAAAATTTTCCAATTTTTGTCCCAATTCTTCCCATTCCCATTGAAACTTTTCAAATCCCTCTCAAAATTGTAGAAATTCTCTTGAAGCTTTTAAAATTCTCTCTAGAATTTTCAAAATCCACTTCAACATGTTTACAATTTCACGTCAAAAATGGCTAAAATTCCAGTTGAAATTTTTTCAAAGTCCCTTCAAAATTTTCCAATTTTTGTCCCAATTCTTCCCATTCCCATTGAAACTTTTCAGATCCCTCTCAAAATTGTTGAAATTCTCTTGAAGCTTTTAAAATTCTCTCTAGAATTTTCAAAATCCATGGCCACATGTTTACAATTTCACGTCAAAAAATGGCTAAAATTCCAGTTGAAATTTTTTCAAAGTCCCTTCAAAATTTTCCAATTTTTGTCCCAATTCTTCCCATTCCCATTGAAACTTTTCAAATCCCTCTCAAAATTGTTGAAATTCTGTTGAAGCTTTAAAAATCTCTCTAGAATTTTCAAAATCCATGTCCACATGTTTACAATTTCACGTCAAAAAATGGCTAAAATTCCAGTTGAAATTTTTTCAAAGTCCCTTAAAAATTTTCCAATTTTTGTCCCAATTCTTCCCATTCCCATTGAAACTTTTCAAATCCCTCTCAAAATTGTTGAAATTCTCTTGAAGCTTTTAAAATTCTCTCTAGAATTTTCAAAATCCATGGCCACATGTTTACAATTTCACGTCAAAAAATGGCTAAAATTCCAGTTGAAATTTTTTCAAAGTCCCTTAAAAATTTTCCAATTTTTGTCCCAATTCTTCCCATTCCCATTAAAACTTTTCAAATCCCTCTCAAAATTGTTGAAATTCTCTTGAAGCTTTTAAAATTCTCTCTAGAATTTTCAAAATCCATGTCCACATGTTTACAATTTCACGACAAAAAATGGCTAAAATTCCAGTTGAAATTTTTTCAAAGTCCCTTAAAAATTTTCCAATTTTTGTCCCAATTCTTCCCATTCCCATTGAAACTTTTCAAATCCCTCTCAAAATTGTTGAAATTCTCTTGAAGCTTTTAAAATTCTCTCTAGAATTTTCAAAATCCATGTCCACATGTTTACAATTTCACATAAAAAAATGGCTAAAATTCCAGTTGAAATTTTTTCAAAGTCCCTTAAAAATTTTCCAATTTTTGTCCCAATTCTTCCCATTCCCATTGAAACTTTTCAAATCCCTCTCAAAATTGTTGAAATTCTCTTGAAGCTTTTAAAATTCTCTCTAGAATTTTCAAAATCCATGGCCACATGTTTACAATTTCACGTCAAAAAATGGCTAAAATTCCAGTTGAAATTTTTTCAAAGTCCCTGAAAAATTTTCCAATTTTTGTCCCAATTCTTCCCATTCCCATTGAAACTTTTCAAATCCCTCTCAAAATTGTTGAAATTCTCTTGAAGCTTTTAAAATTCTCTCTAGAATTTTCAAAATCCATGTCCACATGTTTACAATTTCACGACAAAAAATGGCTAAAATTCCAGTTGAAATTTTTTCAAAGTCCCTTCAAAATTTTCCAATTTTTGTCCCAATTCTTCCCATTCCCATTGAAACTTTCCAAATCCCTCTCAAAATTGTTGAAATTCTCTTGAAGCTTTTTAAAATTCTCTCTAGAATTTTCAAAATCCATGTCCACATGTTTACAATTTCACGTCAAAAAATGGCTAAAATTCCAGTTGAAATTTTTTCAAAGTCCCTGAAAAATTTTCCAATTTTTGTCCCAATTCTTCCCATTCCCATTGAAACTTTTCAAATCCCTCTCAAAATTGTTGAAATTCTCTTGAGCTTTTAAAATTCTCTCTAGAATTTTCAAAATCCACTTCAACATGTTTACAATTTCACGTCAAAAAATGGCTAAAATTCCAGTTGAAATTTTTTCAAAGTCCCTTCAAAATTTTCCAATTTTTGTCCCAATTCTTCCCATTCCCATTGAAACTTTTCAGATCCCTCTCAAAATTGTTGAAATTCTCTTGAAGCTTTTAAAATTCTCTCTAGAATTTTCAAAATCCATGGCCACATGTTTACAATTTCACGTCAAAAAATGGCTAAAATTCCAGTTGAAATTTTTTCAAAGTCCCTTCAAAATTTTCCAATTTTTGTCCCAATTCTTCCCATTCCCATTGAAACTTTTCAAATCCCTCTCAAAATTGTTGAAATTCTGTTGAAGCTTTAAAAATCTCTCTAGAATTTTCAAAATCCATGTCCACATGTTTACAATTTCACGTCAAAAAATGGCTAAAATTCCAGTTGAAATTTTTTCAAAGTCCCTTAAAAATTTTCCAATTTTTGTCCCAATTCTTCCCATTCCCATTGAAACTTTTCAAATCCCTCTCAAAATTGTTGAAATTCTCTTGAAGCTTTTAAAATTCTCTCTAGAATTTTCAAAATCCATGGCCACATGTTTACAATTTCACATAAAAAAATTGCTAAAGTTCCAGTTGAAATTTTTTCAAAGTCCCTTAAAAATTTTCCAATTTTTGTCCCAATTCTTCCCATTCCCATTGAAACTTTGCAAATCCCTCTCAAAATTGTTGAAATTCTGTTGAAGCTTTTAAAATTCTCTCTAGAATTTTCAAAATCCATGTCCACATGTTTTCAATTTCACGTCAAAAAATGGCTAAAATTCCAGTTGAAATTTTTTCAAAGTCCCTTCAAAATTTTCCAATTTTTGTCCCAATTCTTCCCATTCCCATTGAAACTTTTTAAATCCCTCTCAAAATTGTTGAAATTCTCTTGAAGCTTTTAAAATTCTCTCTAGAATTTTCAAAATCCATGGCCACATGTTTACAATTTCACATAAAAAAATTGCTAAAATTCCAGTTGAAATTTTTTCAAAGTCCCTTAAAAATTTTCCAATTTTTGTCCCAATTCTTCCCATTCCCATTGAAACTTTTCAAATCCCTCTCAAAATTGTTCAAATTCTCTTGAAGCTTTTAAAATTCTCTCTAGAATTTTCAAAATCCATGGCCACATGTTTACAATTTCACGTCAAAAAATGGCTAAAATTCCAGTTGAAATTTTTTCAAAGTCCCTTAAAAATTTTCCAATTTTTGTCCCAATTCTTCCCATTCCCATTGAAACTTTTCAAATCCCTCTCAAAATTGTTGAAATTCTCTGAAGCTTTTAAAATTCTCTCTAGAATTTTCAAAATCCATGTCCACATCTTTACAATTTCACGTCAAAAAATGGCTAAAATTCCAGTTGAAATTTTTTCAAAGTCCCTTAAAAATTTTCCAATTTTTGTCCCAATTCTTCCCATTCCCATTGAAACTTTTCAAATCCCTCTCAAAATTGTTGAAATTCTGTTGAAGCTTTTAAAATTCTCTCTAGAATTTTCAAAATCCATGGCCACATGTTTACAATTTCACGTCAAAAAATGGCTAAAATTCCAGTTGAAATTTTTTCAAAGTCCCTTAAAAATTTTCCAATTTTTGTCCCAATTCTTCCCATTCCCATTGAAACTTTTCAAATCCCTCTCAAAATTGTTGAAATTCTCTTGAAGCTTTTAAAATTCTCTCTAGAATTTTCAAAATCCATGTCCACATGTTTACAATTTCACATCAAAAAATGGCTAAAATTCCAGTTGAAATTTTTTCAAAGTCCCTTAAAAATTTTCCAATTTTTGTCCCAATTCTTCCCATTCCCATTGAAACTTTTCAAATCCCTCTCAAAATTGTTGAAATTCTCTTGAAGCTTTTAAAATTCTCTCTAGAATTTTCAAAATCCATGTCCACATGTTTACAATTTCACGTCAAAAAATGGCTAAAATTCCAGTTGAAATTTTTTCAAAGTCCCTGAAAAATTTTCCAATTTTTGTCCCAATTCTTCCCATTCCCATTGAAACTTTTCAAATCCCTCTCAAAATTGTTGAAATTCTCTTGAAGCTTTTAAAATTCTCTCTAGAATTTTCAAAATCCATGTCCACATGTTTACAATTTCACATAAAAAAATGGCTAAAATTCCAGTTGAAATTTTTTCAAAGTCCCTGAAAAATTTTCCAATTTTTGTCCCAATTCTTCCCATTCCCATTGAAACTTTTCAAATCCCTCTCAAAATTGTTGAAATTCTCTTGAAGCTTTTAAAATTCTCTCTAGAATTTTCAAAATCCATGGCCACATGTTTACAATTTCACGTCAAAAAATGGCTAAAATTCCAGTTGAAATTTTTTCAAAGTCCCTTCAAAATTTTCCAATTTTTGTCCCAATTCTTCCCATTCCCATTGAAACTTTTCAAATCCCTCTCAAAATTGTTGAAATTCTGTTGAAGCTTTAAAAATCTCTCTAGAATTTTCAAAATCCATGTCCACATGTTTACAATTTCACGTCAAAAAATGGCTAAAATTCCAGTTGAAATTTTTTCAAAGTCCCTTAAAAATTTTCCAATTTTTGTCCCAATTCTTCCCATTCCCATTGAAACTTTTCAAATCCCTCTCAAAATTGTTGAAATTCTCTTGAAGCTTTTAAAATTCTCTCTAGAATTTTCAAAATCCATGGCCACATGTTTACAATTTCACATAAAAAAATTGCTAAAGTTCCAGTTGAAATTTTTTCAAAGTCCCTTAAAAATTTTCCAATTTTTGTCCCAATTCTTCCCCATTCCCATTGAAACTTTGCAAATCCCTCTCAAAATTGTTGAAATTCTGTTGAAGCTTTTAAAATTCTCTCTAGAATTTTCAAAATCCATGTCCACATGTTTTCAATTTCACGTCAAAAAATGGCTAAAATTCCAGTTGAAATTTTTTCAAAGTCCCTTCAAAATTTTCCAATTTTTGTCCCAATTCTTCCCATTCCCATTGAAACTTTTTAAATCCCTCTCAAAATTGTTGAAATTCTCTTGAAGCTTTTAAAATTCTCTCTAGAATTTTCAAAATCCATGGCCACATGTTTACAATTTCACATAAAAAAATTGCTAAAATTCCAGTTGAAATTTTTTCAAAGTCCCTTAAAAATTTTCCAATTTTTGTCCCAATTCTTCCCATTCCCATTGAAACTTTTCAAATCCCTCTCAAAATTGTTCAAATTCTCTTGAAGCTTTTAAAATTCTCTCTAGAATTTTCAAAATCCATGGCCACATGTTTACAATTTCACGTCAAAAAATGGCTAAAATTCCAGTTGAAATTTTTTCAAAGTCCCTTAAAAATTTTCCAATTTTTGTCCCAATTCTTCCCATTCCCATTGAAACTTTTCAAATCCCTCTCAAAATTGTTGAAATTCTCTTGAAGCTTTTAAAATTCTCTCTAGAATTTTCAAAATCCATGTCCACATCTTTACAATTTCACGTCAAAAAATGGCTAAAATTCCAGTTGAAATTTTTTCAAAGTCCCTTAAAAATTTTCCAATTTTTGTCCCAATTCTTCCCATTCCCATTGAAACTTTTCAAATCCCTCTCAAAATTGTTGAAATTCTGTTGAAGCTTTTAAAATTCTCTCTAGAATTTTCAAAATCCATGGCCACATGTTTACAATTTCACGTCAAAAAATGGCTAAAATTCCAGTTGAAATTTTTTCAAAGTCCCTTAAAAATTTTCCAATTTTTGTCCCAATTCTTCCCATTCCCATTGAAACTTTTCAAATCCCTCTCAAAATTGTTGAAATTCTCTTGAAGCTTTTAAAATTCTCTCTAGAATTTTCAAAATCCATGTCCACATGTTTACAATTTCACATCAAAAAAATGGCTAAAATTCCAGTTGAAATTTTTTCAAAGTCCCTTAAAAATTTTCCAATTTTTGTCCCAATTCTTCCCATTCCCATTGAAACTTTTCAAATCCCTCTCAAAATTGTTGAAATTCTCTTGAAGCTTTTAAAATTCTCTCTAGAATTTTCAAAATCCATGTCCACATGTTTACAATTTCACGTCAAAAAATGGCTAAAATTCCAGTTGAAATTTTTTCAAAGTCCCTGAAAAATTTTCCAATTTTTGTCCCAATTCTTCCCATTCCCATTGAAACTTTTCAAATCCCTCTCAAAATTGTTGAAATTCTCTTGAAGCTTTTAAAATTCTCTCTAGAATTTTCAAAATCCATGTCCACATGTTTACAATTTCACATAAAAAAATGGCTAAAATTCCAGTTGAAATTTTTTCAAAGTCCCTGAAAAATTTTCCAATTTTTGTCCCAATTCTTCCCATTCCCATTGAAACTTTTCAAATCCCTCTCAAAATTGTTGAAATTCTCTTGAAGCTTTTAAAATTCTCTCTAGAATTTTCAAAATCCATGGCCACATGTTTACAATTTCACGTCAAAAAATGGCTAAAATTCCAGTTGAAATTTTTTCAAAGTCCCTTCAAAATTTTCCAATTTTTGTCCCAATTCTTCCCATTCCCATTGAAACTTTTCAAATCCCTCTCAAAATTGTTGAAATTCTGTTGAAGCTTTAAAAATCTCTCTAGAATTTTCAAAATCCATGTCCACATGTTTACAATTTCACGTCAAAAAATGGCTAAAATTCCAGTTGAAATTTTTTCAAAGTCCCTTAAAAATTTTCCAATTTTTGTCCCAATTCTTCCCATTCCCATTGAAACTTTTCAAATCCCTCTCAAAATTGTTGAAATTCTCTTGAATCTTTTAAAATTCTCTCTAGAATTTTCAAAATCCATGTCCACATGTTTACAATTTCACATAAAAAAATGGCTAAAATTCCAGTTGAAATTTTTTCAAAGTCCCTTCAAAATTTTCCAATTTTTGTCCCAATTCTTCCCATTCCCATTGAAACTTTTCAAATCCCTCTCAAAATTGTTGAAATTCTCTTGAAGCTTTTAAAATTCTCTCTAGAATTTTCAAAATCCATGTCCACATCTTTACAATTTCACGTCAAAAAATGGCTAAAATTCCAGTTGAAATTTTTTCAAAGTCCCTTCAAAATTTTCCAATTTTGTCCCAATTCTTCCCATTCCCATTGAAACTTTTCAAATCCCTCTCAAAATTGTTGAAATTCTCTTGAAGCTTTTAAAATTCTTTCTAGAATTTTCAAAATCCATGTCCACATGTTTACAATTTCACGTCAAAAAATGGCTAAAATTCCAGTTGAAATTTTTTCAAAGTCCCTGAAAAATTTTCCAATTTTTGTCCCAATTCTTCCCATTCCCATTGAAACTTTTCAAATCCCTCTCAAAATTGTTGAAATTCTCTTGAAGCTTTAAAATTCTCTCTAGAATTTTCAAAATCCATGGCCACATGTTTACAATTTCACGTCAAAAAATGGCTAAAATTCCAGTTGAAATTTTTTCAAAGTCCCTTAAAAATTTTCCAATTTTTGTCCCAATTCTTCCCATTCCCATTGAAACTTTTCAAATCCCTCTCAAAATTGTTGAAATTCTCTTGAAGCTTTTAAAATTCTCTCTAGAATGTTCAAAATCCATGTCCACATGTTTACAATTTCACATAAAAAAATGGCTAAAATTCCAGTTGAAATTTTTTCAAAGTCCCTTAAAAATTTTCCAATTATTGTCCCAATTCTTCCCATTCCCATTGAAACTTTTCAAATCCCTCTCAAAATTGTTGAAATTCTGTTGAAGCTTTTAAAATTCTCTCTAGAATTTTCAAAATCCACTTCAACATGTTTACAATTTCACGTCAAAAAATTGCTAAAATTCCAGTTGAAATTTTTTCAAAGTCCCTTAAAAATTTTCCAATTTTTGTCCCAATTCTTCCCATTCCCATTGAAACTTTTCAAATCCCTCTCAAAATTGTTGAAATTCTGTTGAAGCTTTTAAAATCTCTCTAGAATTTTCAAAATCCATGTCCACGTGTTTACAATTTCACGTCAAAAAATGGCTAAAATTCCAGTTGAAATTTTTTCAAAGTCCCTTAAAAATTTTCCAATTTTTGTCCCAATTCTTCCCATTCCCATTGAAACTTTTCAAATCCCTCTCAAAATTGTTGAAATTCTCTTGAAGCTTTTAAAATTCTCTCTAGAATTTTCAAAATCCATGGCCACATGTTTACAATTTCACGTCAAAAAATGGCTAAAATTCCAGTTGAAATTTTTTCAAAGTCCCTTAAAAATTTTCCAATTTTTGTCCCAATTCTTCCCATTCCCATTGAAACTTTTCAAATCCCTCTCAAAATTGTTGAAATTCTCTTGAAGCTTTTAAAATTCTCTCTAGAATTTTCAAAATCCATGTCCACATGTTTACAATTTCACATCAAAAAATGGCTTAAAATTCCAGTTGAAATTTTTTCAAAGTCCCTTAAAAATTTTCCAATTTTTGTCCCAATTCTTCCCATTCCCATTGAAACTTTTCAAATCCCTCTCAAAATTGTTGAAATTCTCTGAAGCTTTTAAAATTCTCTCTAGAATTTTCAAAATCCATGTCCACATGTTTACAATTTCACGTCAAAAAATGGCTAAAATTCCAGTTGAAATTTTTTCAAAGTCCCTGAAAAATTTTCCAATTTTTGTCCCAATTCTTCCCATTCCCATTGAAACTTTTCAAATCCCTCTCAAAATTGTTGAAATTCTCTTGAAGCTTTTAAAATTCTCTCTAGAATTTTCAAAATCCATGGCCACATGTTTACAATTTCACGTCAAAAAATGGCTAAAATTCCAGTTGAAATTTTTTCAAAGTCCCTTAAAAATTTTCCAATTTTTGTCCCAATTCTTCCCATTCCCATTGAAACTTTTCAAATCCCTCTCAAAATTGTTGAAATTCTCTTGAAGCTTTTAAAATTCTCTCTAGAATTTTCAAAATCCACTTCAACATGTTTACAATTTCACATAAAAAAATTGCTAAAATTCCAGTTGAAATTTTTTCAAAGTCCCTTAAAAATTTTCCAATTTTTGTCCCAATTCTTCCCATTCCCATTGAAACTTTTCAAATCCCTCTCAAAATTGTTGAAATTCTCTTGAAGCTTTTAAAATTCTCTCTAGAATTTTCAAAATCCATGGCCACATGTTTACAATTTCACGTCAAAAAATGGCTAAAATTCCAGTTGAAATTTTTTCAAAGTCCCTTAAAAATTTTCCAATTTTTGTCCCAATTCTTCCCATTCCCATTGAAACTTTTCAAATCCCTCTCAAAATTGTTGAAATTCTCTTGAAGCTTTTAAAATTCTCTCTAGAATTTTCAAAATCCATGGCCACATGTTTACAATTTCACGTCAAAAAATGGCTAAAATTCCAGTTGAAATTTTTTCAAAGTCCCTTAAAAATTTTCCAATTTTTGTCCCAATTCTTCCCATTCCCATTGAAACTTTTCAAATCCCTCTCAAAATTGTTGAAATTCTCTTGAAGCTTTTAAAATTCTCTCTAGAATTTTCAAAATCCATGTCCACATGTTTACAATTTCACGACAAAAAATGGCTAAAATTCCAGTTGAAATTTTTTCAAAGTCCCTTAAATATTTTCCAATTTTTGTCCCAATTCTTCCCATTCCCATTGAAACTTTTCAAATCCCTCTCAAAATTGTTGAAATTCTCTTGAAGCTTTTAAAATTCTCTCTAGAATTTTCAAAATCCATGTCCACATGTTTACAATTTCACATAAAAAAATGGCTAAAATTCCAGTTGAAATTTTTTCAAAGTCCCTTAAAAATTTTCCAATTTTTGTCCCAATTCTTCCCATTCCCATTGAAACTTTTCAAATCCCTCTCAAAATTGTTGAAATTCTCTTGAAGCTTTTAAAATTCTCTCTAGAATTTTCAAAATCCACTTCAACATGTTTACAATTTCACGTCAAAAAATGGCTAAAATTCCAGTTGAAATTTTTTCAAAGTCCCTTAAAAATTTTCCAATTTTTGTCCCAATTCTTCCCATTCCCATTGAAACTTTTCAAATCCCTCTCAAAATTGTTGAAATTCTCTTGAAGCTTTTAAAATTCTCTCTAGAATTTTCAAAATCCATGGCCACATCTTTACAATTTCACGACAAAAAATGGCTAAAATTCCAGTTGAAATTTTTTCAAAGTCCCTTAAAAATTTTCCAATTTTTGTCCCAATTCTTCCCATTCCCATTGAAACTTTTCAAATCCCTCTCAAAATTGTTGAAATTCTCTTGAAGCTTTTAAAATTCTCTCTAGAATTTTCAAAATCCATGGCCACATGTTTACAATTTCACGTCAAAAAATGGCTAAAATTCCAGTTGAAATTTTTTCAAAGTCCCTTCAAAATTTTCCAATTTTTGTCCCAATTCTTCCCATTCCCATTGAAACTTTTCAAATCCCTCTCAAAATTGTTGAAATTCTCTTGAAGCTTTTAAAATTCTCTCTAGAATTTTCAAAATCCATGGCCACATGTTTACAATTTCACGTCAAAAAATGGCTAAAATTCCAGTTGAAATTTTTTCAAAGTCCCTTAAAAATTTTCCAATTTTTGTCCCAATTCTTCCCATTCCCATTGAAACTTTTCAAATCCCTCTCAAAATTGTTGAAATTCTCTTGAAGCTTTTAAAATTCTCTCTAGAATGTTCAAAATCCATGTCCACATGTTTACAATTTCACGACAAAAAATGGCTAAAATTCCAGTTGAAATTTTTTCAAAGTCCCTTCAAAATTTTCCAATTATTGTCCCAATTCTTCCCATTCCCATTGAAACTTTTCAAATCCCTCTCAAAATTGTTGAAATTCTCTTGAAGCTTTTAAAATTCTCTCTAGAATTTTCAAAATCCACTTCAACATGTTTACAATTTCACGTCAAAAAATGGCTAAAATTCCAGTTGAAATTTTTTCAAAGTCCCTGAAAAATTTTCCAATTTTTGTCCCAATTCTTCCCATTCCCATTGAAACTTTTCAAATCCCTCTCAAAATTGTTGAAATTCTCTTGAAGCTTTTAAAATTCTCTCTAGAATTTTCAAAATCCATGTCCACATGTTTACAATTTCACGTCAAAAAATGGCTAAAATTCCAGTTGAAATTTTTTCAAAGTCCCTTCAAAATTTTCCAATTTTTGTCCCAATTCTTCCCATTCCCATTGAAACTTTTCAAATCCCTCTCAAAATTGTTGAAATTCTCTTGAAGCTTTTAAAATTCTCTCTAGAATTTTCAAAATCCATGGCCACATGTTTACAATTTCACGTCAAAAAATGGCTAAAATTCCAGTTGAAATTTTTCAAAGTCCCTTAAAAATTTTCCAATTTTTGTCCCAATTCTTCCCATTCCCATTGAAACTTTTCAAATCCCTCTCAAAATTGTTGAAATTCTCTTGAAGCTTTTAAAATTCTCTCTAGAATTTTCAAAATCCATGGCCACATGTTTACGATTTCACGTCAAAAAATGGCTAAAATTCCAGTTGAAATTTTTTCAAAGTCCCTTCAAAATTTTCCAATTTTTGTCCCAATTCTTCCCATTCCCATTGAAACTTTTCAAATCCCTCTCAAAATTGTTGAAATTCTCTTGAAGCTTTTAAAATTCTCTCTAGAATGTTCAAAATCCATGTCCACATGTTTACAATTTCACGACAAAAAATGGCTAAAATTCCAGTTGAAATTTTTTCAAAGTCCCTTCAAAATTTTCCAATTATTGTCCCAATTCTTCCCATTCCCATTGAAACTTTTCAAATCCCTCTCAAAATTGTTGAAATTCTCTTGAAGCTTTTAAAATTCTCTCTAGAATTTTCAAAATCCACTTCAACATGTTTACAATTTCACGTCAAAAAATGGCTAAAATTCCAGTTGAAATTTTTTCAAAGTCCCTGAAAAATTTTCCAATTTTTGTCCCAATTCTTCCCATTCCCATTGAAACTTTTCAAATCCCTCTCAAAATTGTTGAAATTCTCTTGAAGCTTTTAAAATTCTCTCTAGAATTTTCAAAATCCATGTCCACATGTTTACAATTTCACGACAAAAAATGGCTAAAATTCCAGTTGAAATTTTTTCAAAGTCCCTTCAAAATTTTCCAATTTTTGTCCCAATTCTTCCCATTCCCATTGAAACTTTTCAAATCCCTCTCAAAATTGTTGAAATTCTCTTGAAGCTTTTAAAATTCTCTCTAGAATTTTCAAAATCCATGGCCACATGTTTACAATTTCACGTCAAAAAATGGCTAAAATTCCAGTTGAAATTTTTTCAAAGTCCCTTAAAAATTTTCCAATTTTTGTCCCAATTCTTCCCATTCCCATTGAAACTTTTCAAATCCCTCTCAAAATTGTTGAAATTCTCTTGAAGCTTTTAAAATTCTCTCTAGAATTTTCAAAATCCATGGCCACATGTTTACAATTTCACGTCAAAAAAATGGCTAAAATTCCAGTTGAAATTTTTTCAAAGTCCCTTAAAAATTTTCCAATTTTTGTCCCAATTCTTCCCATTCCCATTGAAACTTTTCAAATCCCTCTCAAAATTGTTGAAATTCTGTTGAAGCTTTTAAAATTCTCTCTAGAATTTTCAAAATCCATGTCCACATGTTTACAATTTCACGTCAAAAAATGGCTAAAATTCCAGTTGAAATTTTTTCAAAGTCCCTTAAAAATTTTCCAATTTTTGTCCCAATTCTTCCCATTCCCATTGAAACTTTTCAAATCCCTCTCAAAATTGTTGAAATTCTCTTGAAGCTTTTAAAATTCTCTCTAGAATGTTCAAAATCCATGTCCACATGTTTACAATTTCACGACAAAAAATGGCTAAAATTCCAGTTGAAATTTTTTCAAAGTCCCTTCAAAATTTTCCAATTTTTGTCCCAATTCTTCCCATTCCCATTGAAACTTTTCAAATCCCTCTCAAAATTGTTGAAATTCTCTTGAAGCTTTTAAAATTCTCTCTAGAATTTTCAAAATCCACTTCAACATGTTTACAATTTCACGTCAAAAAATGGCTAAAATTCCAGTTGAAATTTTTTCAAAGTCCCTTAAAAATTTTCCAATTTTTGTCCCAATTCTTCCCATTCCCATTGAAACTTTTCAAATCCCTCTCAAAATTGTTGAAATTCTGTTGAAGCTTTTAAAATTCTCTCTAGAATTTTCAAAATCCATGTCCATATGTTTACAATTTCACGACAAAAAATGGCTAAAATTCCAGTTGAAATTTTTTCAAAGTCCCTTCAAAATTTTCCAATTTTTGTCCCAATTCTTCCCATTCCCATTGAAACTTTTCAAATCCCTCTCAAAATTGTTGAAATTCTCTTGAAGCTTTTAAAATTCTCTCTAGAATTTTCAAAATCCATGGCCACATGTTTACAATTTCACGTCAAAAAATGGCTAAAATTCCAGTTGAAATTTTTCAAAGTCCCTTAAAAATTTTCCAATTTTTGTCCCAATTCTTCCCATTCCCATTGAAACTTTTCAAATCCCTCTCAAAATTGTTGAAATTCTCTTGAAGCTTTTAAAATTCTCTCTAGAATTTTCAAAATCCATGGCCACATGTTTACGATTTCACGTCAAAAAATGGCTAAAATTCCAGTTGAAATTTTTTCAAAGTCCCTTCAAAATTTTCCAATTTTTGTCCCAATTCTTCCCATTCCCATTGAAACTTTTCAAATCCCTCTCAAAATTGTTGAAATTCTCTTGAAGCTTTTAAAATTCTCTCTAGAATGTTCAAAATCCATGTCCACATGTTTACAATTTCACGACAAAAAATGGCTAAAATTCCAGTTGAAATTTTTTCAAAGTCCCTTAAAAATTTTCCAATTTTTGTCCCAATTCTTCCCATTCCCATTGAAACTTTTCAAATCCCTCTCAAAATTGTTGAAATTCTCTTGAAGCTTTTAAAATTCTCTCTAGAATTTTCAAAATCCACTTCAACATGTTTACAATTTCACGTCAAAAAATGGCTAAAATTCCAGTTGAAATTTTTTCAAAGTCCCTGAAAAATTTTCCAATTTTTGTCCCAATTCTTCCCATTCCCATTGAAACTTTTCAAATCCCTCTCAAAATTGTTGAAATTCTCTTGAAGCTTTTAAAATTCTCTCTAGAATTTTCAAAATCCATGTCCACATGTTTACAATTTCACGACAAAAAATGGCTAAAATTCCAGTTGAAATTTTTTCAAAGTCCCTTCAAAATTTTCCAATTTTTGTCCCAATTCTTCCCATTCCCATTGAAACTTTTCAAATCCCTCTCAAAATTGTTGAAATTCTCTTGAAGCTTTTAAAATTCTCTCTAGAATTTTCAAAATCCATGGCCACATGTTTACAATTTCACGTCAAAAAATGGCTAAAATTCCAGTTGAAATTTTTTCAAAGTCCCTTAAAAATTTTCCAATTTTTGTCCCAATTCTTCCCATTCCCATTGAAACTTTTCAAATCCCTCTCAAAATTGTTGAAATTCTCTTGAAGCTTTTAAAATTCTCTCTAGAATTTTCAAAATCCACTTCAACATGTTTACAATTTCACGTCAAAAAATGGCTAAAATTCCAGTTGAAATTTTTTCAAAGTCCCTTAAAAATTTTCCAATTTTTGTCCCAATTCTTCCCATTCCCATTGAAACTTTTCAAATCCCTCTCAAAATTGTTGAAATTCTCTTGAAGCTTTTAAAATTCTCTCTAGAATTTTCAAAATCCATGTCCACATCTTTACAATTTCACGACAAAAAATGGCTAAAATTCCAGTTGAAATTTTTTCAAAGTCCCTTAAAAATTTTCCAATTTTTGTCCCAAATCTTCCCATTCCCATTGAAACTTTTCAAATCCCTCTCAAAATTGTTGAAATTCTCTTGAAGCTTTTAAAATTCTCTCTAGAATTTTCAAAATCCATGGCCACATGTTTACAATTTCACGTCAAAAAATGGCTAAAATTCCAGTTGAAATTTTTCAAAGTCCCTTAAAAATTTTCCAATTTTTGTCCCAATTCTTCCCATTCCCATTGAAACTTTTCAAATCCCTCTCAAAATTGTTGAAATTCTCTTGAAGCTTTTAAAATTCTCTCTAGAATTTTCAAAATCCATGTCCACATGTTTACAATTTCACGACAAAAAATGGCTAAAATTCCAGTTGAAATTTTTTCAAAGTCCCTTCAAAATTTTCCAATTTTTGTCCCAATTCTTCCCATTCCCATTGAAACTTTTCAAATCCCTCTCAAAATTGTTGAAATTCTCTTGAAGCTTTTAAAATTCTCTCTAGAATTTTCAAAATCCATGGCCACATGTTTACAATTTCACGTCAAAAAATGGCTAAAATTCCAGTTGAAATTTTTTCAAAGTCCCTTAAAAATTTTCCAATTTTTGTCCCAATTCTTCCCATTCCCATTGAAACTTTTCAAATCCCTCTCAAAATTGTTGAAATTCTCTTGAAGCTTTTAAAATTCTCTCTAGAATTTTCAAAATCCACTTCAACATGTTTACAATTTCACGTCAAAAAATGGCTAAAATTCCAGTTGAAATTTTTTCAAAGTCCCTTAAAAATTTTCCAATTTTTGTCCCAATTCTTCCCATTCCCATTGAAACTTTTCAAATCCCTCTCAAAATTGTTGAAATTCTCTTGAAGCTTTTAAAATTCTCTCTAGAATTTTCAAAATCCATGTCCACATCTTTACAATTTCACGACAAAAAATGGCTAAAATTCCAGTTGAAATTTTTTCAAAGTCCCTTAAAAATTTTCCAATTTTGTCCCAAATCTTCCCATTCCCATTGAAACTTTTCAAATCCCTCTCAAAATTGTTGAAATTCTCTTGAAGCTTTTAAAATTCTCTCTAGAATTTTCAAAATCCATGGCCACATCTTTACAATTTCACGTCAAAAAATGGCTAAAATTCCAGTTGAAATTTTTTCAAAGTCCCTGAAAAATTTTCCAATTTTTGTCCCAATTCTTCCCATTCCCATTGAAACTTTTCAAATCCCTCTCAAAATTGTTGAAATTCTCTTGAAGCTTTTAAAATTCTCTCTAGAATTTTCAAAATCCATGGCCACATGTTTACAATTTCACGTCAAAAAATGGCTAAAATTCCAGTTGAAATTTTTTCAAAGTCCCTTAAAAATTTTCCAATTTTTGTCCCAATTCTTCCCATTCCCATTAAAACTTTTCAAATCCCTCTCAAAATTGTTGAAATTCTGTTGAAGCTTTTAAAAATCTCTCTAGAATTTTCAAAATCCATGTCCACGTGTTTACAATTTCACGTCAAAAAATGGCTAAAATTCCAGTTGAAATTTTTTCAAAGTCCCTTAAAAATTTTCCAATTTTTGTCCCAATTCTTCCCATTCCCATTGAAACTTTTCAAATCCCTCTCAAAATTGTTGAAATTCTCTTGAAGCTTTTAAAATTCTCTCTAGAATTTTCAAAATCCATGGCCACATGTTTACAATTTCACGTCAAAAAATGGCTAAAATTCCAGTTGAAATTTTTTCAAAGTCCCTTAAAAATTTTCCAATTTTTGTCCCAATTCTTCCCATTCCCATTGAAACTTTTCAAATCCCTCTCAAAATTGTTGAAATTCTGTTGAAGCTTTTAAAAATCTCTCTAGAATTTTCAAAATCCATGTCCACATGTTTACAATTTCACGTCAAAAAATGGCTAAAATTCCAGTTGAAATTTTTTCAAAGTCCCTTAAAAATTTCCAATTTTTGTCCCAATTCTTCCCATTCCCATTGAAACTTTTCAAATCCCTCTCAAAATTGTTGAAATTCTCTTGAAGCTTTTAAAATTCTCTCTAGAATTTTCAAAATCCATGGCCACATGTTTACAATTTCACGTCAAAAAATGGCTAAAATTCCAGTTGAAATTTTTTCAAAGTCCCTTCAAAATTTTCCAATTTTTGTCCCAATTCTTCCCATTCCCATTAAAACTTTTCAAATCCCTCTCAAAATTGTTGAAATTCTCTTGAAGCTTTTAAAATTCTCTCTAGAATTTTCAAAATCCATGTCCACATGTTTACAATTTCACGACAAAAAATGGCTAAAATTCCAGTTGAAATTTTTTCAAAGTCCCTTAAAAATTTTCCAATTTTTGTCCCAATTCTTCCCATTCCCATTGAAACTTTTCAAATCCCTCTCAAAATTGTTGAAATTCTCTTGAAGCTTTTAAAATTCTCTCTAGAATTTTCAAAATCCATGTCCACATGTTTACAATTTCACATAAAAAAATGGCTAAAATTCCAGTTGAAATTTTTTCAAAGTCCCTTAAAAATTTTCCAATTTTTGTCCCAATTCTTCCCATTCCCATTGAAACTTTTCAAATCCCTCTCAAAATTGTTGAAATTCTCTTGAAGCTTTTAAAATTCTCTCTAGAATTTTCAAAATCCATGGCCACATGTTTACAATTTCACGTCAAAAAATGGCTAAAATTCCAGTTGAAATTTTTTCAAAGTCCCTGAAAAATTTTCCAATTTTTGTCCCAATTCTTCCCATTCCCATTGAAACTTTTCAAATCCCTCTCAAAATTGTTGAAATTCTCTTGAAGCTTTTAAAATTCTCTCTAGAATTTTCAAAATCCATGTCCACATCTTTACAATTTCACATTAAAAAATTGCTAAAATTCCAGTTGAAATTTTTTCTAAGTCCCTTCAAAATTTTCCAATTTTTGTCCCAATTCTTCCCATTCCCATTGAAACTTTCCAAATCCCTCTCAAAATTGTTGAAATTCTCTTGAAGCTTTTAAAATTCTCTCTAGAATTTTCAAAATCCATGTCCACATGTTTACAATTTCACGACAAAAAATGGCTAAAATTCCAGTTGAAATTTTTTCAAAGTCCCTGAAAAATTTTCCAATTTTTGTCCCAATTCTTCCCATTCCCATTGAAACTTTTCAAATCCCTCTCAAAATTGTAGAAATTCTCTTGAAGCTTTTAAAATTCTCTCTAGAATTTTCAAAATCCACTTCAACATGTTTACAATTTCACGTCAAAAAATGGCTAAAATTCCAGTTGAAATTTTTTCAAAGTCCCTTAAAAATTTTCCAATTTTTGTCCCAATTCTTCCCATTCCCATTGAAACTTTTCAGATCCCTCTCAAAATTGTTGAAATTCTCTTGAAGCTTTTAAAATTCTCTCTAGAATTTTCAAAATCCATGGCCACATGTTTACAATTTCACGTCAAAAAATGGCTAAAATTCCAGTTGAAATTTTTTCAAAGTCCCTTCAAAATTTTCCAATTTTTGTCCCAATTCTTCCCATTCCCATTGAAACTTTTCAAATCCCTCTCAAAATTGTTGAAATTCTGTTGAAGCTTTTAAAATTCTCTCTAGAATTTTCAAAATCCATGGCCACATGTTTACAATTTCACATAAAAAAATTGCTAAAGTTCCAGTTGAAATTTTTTCAAAGTCTCTTAAAAATTTTCCAATTTTTGTCCCAATTCTTCCCATTCCCATTGAAACTTTGCAAATCCCTCTCAAAATTGTTGAAATTCTGTTGAAGCTTTTAAAATTCTCTCTAGAATTTTCAAAATCCATGTCCACATGTTTTCAATTTCACGTCAAAAAATGGCTAAAATTCCAGTTGAAATTTTTTCAAAGTCCCTTAAAAATTTTCCAATTTTTGTCCCAATTCTTCCCATTCCCATTGAAACTTTTTAAATCCCTCTCAAAATTGTTGAAATTCTCTTGAAGCTTTTAAAATTCTCTCTAGAATTTTCAAAATCCATGGCCACATGTTTACAATTTCACATAAAAAAATTGCTAAAATTCCAGTTGAAATTTTTTCAAAGTCCCTTAAAAATTTTCCAATTTTTGTCCCAATTCTTCCCATTCCCATTGAAACTTTTCAAATCCCTCTCAAAATTGTTCAAATTCTCTTGAAGCTTTTAAAATTCTCTCTAGAATTTTCAAAATCCATGTCCACATGTTTACAATTTCACGTCAAAAAATGGCTAAAATTCCAGTTGAAATTTTTTCAAAGTCCCTGAAAAATTTTCCAATTTTTGTCCCAATTCTTCCCATTCCCATTGAAACTTTTCAAATCCCTCTCAAAATTGTTGAAATTCTCTTGAAGCTTTTAAAATTCTCTCTAGAATTTTCAAAATCCATGTCCACATCTTTACAATTTCACGTCAAAAAATGGCTAAAATTCCAGTTGAAATTTTTTCAAAGTCCCTTAAAAATTTTCCAATTTTTGTCCCAATTCTTCCCATTCCCATTGAAACTTTTCAAATCCCTCTCAAAATTGTTGAAATTCTGTTGAAGCTTTTAAAATTCTCTCTAGAATTTTCAAAATCCATGGCCACATGTTTACAATTTCACGTCAAAAAATGGCTAAAATTCCAGTTGAAATTTTTTCAAAGTCCCTGAAAAATTTTCCAATTTTTGTCCCAATTCTTCCCATTCCCATTGAAACTTTTCAAATCCCTCTCAAAATTGTTGAAATTCTCTTGAAGCTTTTAAAATTCTCTCTAGAATTTTCAAAATCCATGTCCACATGTTTACAATTTCACGACAAAAAATGGCTAAAATTCCAGTTGAAATTTTTTCAAAGTCCCTTAAAAATTTTCCAATTTTTGTCCCAATTCTTCCCATTCCCATTGAAACTTTTCAAATCCCTCTCAAAATTGTTGAAATTCTCTTGAAGCTTTTAAAATTCTCTCTAGAATTTTCAAAATCCATGTCCACATGTTTACAATTTCACGTCAAAAAATGGCTAAAATTCCAGTTGAAATTTTTTCAAAGTCCCTGAAAAATTTTCCAATTTTTGTCCCAATTCTTCCCATTCCCATTGAAACTTTTCAAATCCCTCTCAAAATTGTTGAAATTCTCTTGAAGCTTTTAAAATTCTCTCTAGAATTTTCAAAATCCATGTCCACATGTTTACAATTTCACATAAAAAAATGGCTAAAATTCCAGTTGAAATTTTTTCAAAGTCCCTGAAAAATTTTCCAATTTTTGTCCCAATTCTTCCCATTCCCATTGAAACTTTTCAAATCCCTCTCAAAATTGTTGAAATTCTCTTGAAGCTTTTAAAATTCTCTCTAGAATTTTCAAAATCCATGGCCACATGTTTACAATTTCACGTCAAAAAATGGCTAAAATTCCAGTTGAAATTTTTTCAAAGTCCCTTAAAAATTTTCCAATTTTTGTCCCAATTCTTCCCATTCCCATTGAAACTTTTCAAATCCCTCTCAAAATTGTTGAAATTCTGTTGAAGCTTTTAAAATTCTCTCTAGAATTTTCAAAATCCATGGCCACATGTTTACAATTTCACGTCAAAAAATGGCTAAAATTCCAGTTGAAATTTTTTCAAAGTCCCTGAAAAATTTTCCAATTTTTGTCCCAATTCTTCCCATTCCCATTGAAACTTTTCAAATCCCTCTCAAAATTGTTGAAATTCTGTTGAAGCTTTAAAAATCTCTCTAGAATTTTCAAAATCCATGTCCACATGTTTACAATTTCACGTCAAAAAATGGCTAAAATTCCAGTTGAAATTTTTTCAAAGTCCCTTAAAAATTTTCCAATTTTTGTCCCAATTCTTCCCATTCCCATTGAAACTTTTCAAATCCCTCTCAAAATTGTTGAAATTCTCTTGAATCTTTTAAAATTCTCTCTAGAATTTTCAAAATCCATGTCCACATGTTTACAATTTCACATAAAAAAATGGCTAAAATTCCAGTTGAAATTTTTTCAAAGTCCCTTCAAAATTTTCCAATTTTTGTCCCAATTCTTCCCATTCCCATTGAAACTTTTCAAATCCCTCTCAAAATTGTTGAAATTCTCTTGAAGCTTTTAAAATTCTCTCTAGAATTTTCAAAATCCATGTCCACATCTTTACAATTTCACGTCAAAAAATGGCTAAAATTCCAGTTGAAATTTTTTCAAAGTCCCTTCAAAATTTTCCAATTTTTGTCCCAATTCTTCCCATTCCCATTGAAACTTTTCAAATCCCTCTCAAAATTGTTGAAATTCTCTTGAAGCTTTTAAAATTCTCTCTAGAATTTTCAAAATCCATGTCCACATGTTTACAATTTCACGTCAAAAAATGGCTAAAATTCCAGTTGAAATTTTTTCAAAGTCCCTGAAAAATTTTCCAATTTTTGTCCCAATTCTTCCCATTCCCATTGAAACTTTGCAAATCCCTCTCAAAATTGTAGAAATTCTCTTGAAGCTTTTAAAATTCTCTCTAGAATTTTCAAAATCCATGGCCACATGTTTACAATTTCACGTCAAAAAATGGCTAAAATTCCAGTTGAAATTTTTTCAAAGTCCCTTAAAAATTTTCCAATTTTTGTCCCAATTCTTCCCATTCCCATTGAAACTTTTCAAATCCCTCTCAAAATTGTTGAAATTCTCTTGAAGCTTTTAAAATTCTCTCTAGAATTTTCAAAATCCATGTCCACATGTTTACAATTTCACATAAAAAAATGGCTAAAATTCCAGTTGAAATTTTTTCAAAGTCCCTGAAAAATTTTCCAATTTTTGTCCCAATTCTTCCCATTCCCATTGAAACTTTTCAAATCCCTCTCAAAATTGTTGAAATTCTCTTGAAGCTTTTAAAATTCTCTCTAGAATTTTCAAAATCCATGGCCACATGTTTACAATTTCACGTCAAAAAATGGCTAAAATTCCAGTTGAAATTTTTTCAAAGTCCCTTAAAAATTTTCCAATTTTTGTCCCAATTCTTCCCATTCCCATTGAAACTTTTCAAATCCCTCTCAAAATTGTTGAAATTCTGTTGAAGCTTTTAAAATTCTCTCTAGAATTTTCAAAATCCATGGCCACATGTTTACAATTTCACGTCAAAAAATGGCTAAAATTCCAGTTGAAATTTTTTCAAAGTCCCTGAAAAATTTTCCAATTTTTGTCCCAATTCTTCCCATTCCCATTGAAACTTTTCAAATCCCTCTCAAAATTGTTGAAATTCTGTTGAAGCTTTAAAAATCTCTCTAGAATTTTCAAAATCCATGTCCACATGTTTACAATTTCACGTCAAAAAATGGCTAAAATTCCAGTTGAAATTTTTTCAAAGTCCCTTAAAAATTTTCCAATTTTTGTCCCAATTCTTCCCATTCCCATTGAAACTTTTCAAATCCCTCTCAAAATTGTTGAAATTCTCTTGAATCTTTTAAAATTCTCTCTAGAATTTTCAAAATCCATGTCCACATGTTTACAATTTCACATAAAAAAATGGCTAAAATTCCAGTTGAAATTTTTTCAAAGTCCCTTCAAAATTTTCCAATTTTTGTCCCAATTCTTCCCATTCCCATTGAAACTTTTCAAATCCCTCTCAAAATTGTTGAAATTCTCTTGAAGCTTTTAAAATTCTCTCTAGAATTTTCAAAATCCATGTCCACATCTTTACAATTTCACGTCAAAAAATGGCTAAAATTCCAGTTGAAATTTTTTCAAAGTCCCTTCAAAATTTTCCAATTTTTGTCCCAATTCTTCCCATTCCCATTGAAACTTTTCAAATCCCTCTCAAAATTGTTGAAATTCTCTTGAAGCTTTTAAAATTCTCTCTAGAATTTTCAAAATCCATGTCCACATGTTTACAATTTCACGTCAAAAAATGGCTAAAATTCCAGTTGAAATTTTTTCAAAGTCCCTGAAAAATTTTCCAATTTTTGTCCCAATTCTTCCCATTCCCATTGAAACTTTTCAAATCCCTCTCAAAATTGTAGAAATTCTCTTGAAGCTTTTAAAATTCTCTCTAGAATTTTCAAAATCCATGGCCACATGTTTACAATTTCACGTCAAAAAATGGCTAAAATTCCAGTTGAAATTTTTTCAAAGTCCCTTAAAAATTTTCCAATTTTTGTCCCAATTCTTCCCATTCCCATTGAAACTTTTCAAATCCCTCTCAAAATTGTTGAAATTCTGTTGAAGCTTTTAAAAATCTCTCTAGAATTTTCAAAATCCATGTCCACATGTTTACAATTTCACGTCAAAAAATGGCTAAAATTCCAGTTGAAATTTTTTCAAAGTCCCTTAAAAATTTTCCAATTTTTGTCCCAATTCTTCCCATTCCCATTGAAACTTTTCAAATCCCTCTCAAAATTGTTGAAATTCTCTTGAAGCTTTTAAAATTCTCTCTAGAATTTTCAAAATCCATGTCCACATGTTTACAATTTCACGACAAAAAATGGCTAAAATTCCAGTTGAAATTTTTTCAAAGTCCCTTAAAAATTTTCCAATTTTTGTCCCAATTCTTCCCATTCCCACTGAAACTTTTCAAATCCCTCTCAAAATTGTTGAAATTCTCTTGAAGCTTTTAAAATTCTCTCTAGAATTTTCAAAATCCATGTCCACATGTTTACAATTTCACATAAAAAAATGGCTAAAATTCCAGTTGAAATTTTTTCAAAGTCCCTTAAAAATTTTCCAATTTTTGTCCCAATTCTTCCCATTCCCATTGAAACTTTTCAAATCCCTCTCAAAATTGTTGAAATTCTCTTGAAGCTTTTAAAATTCTCTCTAGAATTTTCAAAATCCATGGCCACATGTTTACAATTTCACGTCAAAAAATGGCTAAAATTCCAGTTGAAATTTTTTCAAAGTCCCTGAAAAATTTTCCAATTTTTGTCCCAATTCTTCCCATTCCCATTGAAACTTTTCAAATCCCTCTCAAAATTGTTGAAATTCTCTTGAAGCTTTTAAAATTCTCTCTAGAATTTTCAAAATCCATGTCCACATGTTTACAATTTCACGACAAAAAATGGCTAAAATTCCAGTTGAAATTTTTTCAAAGTCCCTTCAAAATTTTCCAATTTTTGTCCCAATTCTTCCCATTCCCATTGAAACTTTCCAAATCCCTCTCAAAATTGTTGAAATTCTCTTGAAGCTTTTAAAATTCTCTCTAGAATTTTCAAAATCCATGTCCACATGTTTACAATTTCACGTCAAAAAATGGCTAAAATTCCAGTTGAAATTTTTTCAAAGTCCCTGAAAAATTTTCCAATTTTTGTCCCAATTCTTCCCATTCCCATTGAAACTTTTCAAATCCCTCTCAAAATTGTTGAAATTCTCTTGAAGCTTTTAAAATTCTCTCTAGAATTTTCAAAATCCATGGCCACATGTTTACAATTTCACGACAAAAAATGGCTAAAATTCCAGTTGAAATTTTTTCAAAGTCCCTTAAAAATTTTCCAATTTTTGTCCCAATTCTTCCCATTCCCATTGAAACTTTTCAAATCCCTCTCAAAATTGTTGAAATTCTCTTGAAGCTTTTAAAATTCTCTCTAGAATTTTCAAAATCCATGGCCACATGTTTACAATTTCACATAAAAAAATGGCTAAAATTCCAGTTGAAATTTTTTCAAAGTCCCTTAAAAATTTTCCAATTTTTGTCCCAATTCTTCCCATTCCCATTGAAACTTTTCAAATCCCTCTCAAAATTGTTGAAATTCTCTTGAAGCTTTTAAAATTCTCTCTAGAATTTTCAAAATCCATGGCCACATGTTTACAATTTCACGTCAAAAAATGGCTAAAATTCCAGTTGAAATTTTTTCAAAGTCCCTGAAAAATTTTCCAATTTTTGTCCCAATTCTTCCCATTCCCATTGAAACTTTTCAAATCCCTCTCAAAATTGTTGAAATTCTCTTGAAGCTTTTAAAATTCTCTCTAGAATTTTCAAAATCCATGTCCACATGTTTACAATTTCACGACAAAAAATGGCTAAAATTCCAGTTGAAATTTTTTCAAAGTCCCTTCAAAATTTTCCAATTTTTGTCCCAATTCTTCCCATTCCCATTGAAACTTTCCAAATCCCTCTCAAAATTGTTGAAATTCTCTTGAAGCTTTTAAAATTCTCTCTAGAATTTTCAAAATCCATGTCCACATGTTTACAATTTCACGTCAAAAAATGGCTAAAATTCCAGTTGAAATTTTTTCAAAGTCCCTGAAAAATTTTCCAATTTTTGTCCCAATTCTTCCCATTCCCATTGAAACTTTTCAAATCCCTCTCAAAATTGTTGAAATTCTGTTGAAGCTTTTAAAATTCTCTCTAGAATTTTCAAAATCCACTTCAACATGTTTACAATTTCACGTCAAAAAATGGCTAAAATTCCAGTTGAAATTTTTTCAAAGTCCCTTAAAAATTTTCCAATTTTTGTCCCAATTCTTCCCATTCCCATTGAAACTTTTCAGATCCCTCTCAAAATTGTAGAAATTCTCTTGAAGCTTTTAAAATTCTCTCTAGAATTTTCAAAATCCATGGCCACATGTTTACAATTTCACATTAAAAAATGGCTAAAATTCCAGTTGAAATTTTTTCAAAGTCCCTTCAAAATTTTCCAATTTTTGTCCCAATTCTTCCCATTCCCATTGAAACTTTTCAAATCCCTCTCAAAATTGTTGAAATTCTGTTGAAGCTTTAAAAATCTCTCTAGAATTTTCAAAATCCATGTCCACATGTTTACAATTTCACGTCAAAAAATGGCTAAAATTCCAGTTGAAATTTTTTCAAAGTCCCTTAAAAATTTTCCAATTTTTGTCCCAATTCTTCCCATTCCCATTGAAACTTTTCAAATCCCTCTCAAAATTGTTGAAATTCTCTTGAAGCTTTTAAAATTCTCTCTAGAATTTTCAAAATCCATGGCCACATGTTTACAATTTCACATAAAAAAATTGCTAAAGTTCCAGTTGAAATTTTTTCAAAGTCCCTTAAAAATTTTCCAATTTTTGTCCCAATTCTTCCCATTCCCATTGAAACTTTGCAAATCCCTCTCAAAATTGTTGAAATTCTCTTGAAGCTTTTAAAATTCTCTCTAGAATTTTCAAAATCCATGTCCACATGTTTACAATTTCACGTCAAAAAATGGCTAAAATTCCAGTTGAAATTTTTTCAAAGTCCCTTCAAAATTTTCCAATTTTTGTCCCAATTCTTCCCATTCCCATTGAAACTTTTTAAATCCCTCTCAAAATTGTTGAAATTCTCTTGAAGCTTTTAAAATTCTCTCTAGAATTTTCAAAATCCATGGCCACATGTTTACAATTTCACATAAAAAAATTGCTAAAATTCCAGTTGAAATTTTTTCAAAGTCCCTTCAAAATTTTCCAATTTTTGTCCCAATTTTCCCATTCCCATTGAAACTTTTCAAATCCCTCTCAAAATTGTTCAAATTCTCTTGAAGCTTTTAAAATTCTCTCTAGAATTTTCAAAATCCATGGCCACATGTTTACAATTTCACGTCAAAAAATTGCTAAAATTCCAGTTGAAATTTTTTCAAAGTCCCTGAAAAATTTTCCAATTTTTGTCCCAATTCTTCCCATTCCCATTGAAACTTTTCAAATCCCTCTCAAAATTGTTGAAATTCTCTTGAAGCTTTTAAAATTCTCTCTAGAATTTTCAAAATCCCTGTCCACATCTTTACAATTTCACGTCAAAAAATGGCTAAAATTCCAGTTGAAATTTTTTCAAAGTCCCTTAAAAATTTTCCAATTTTTGTCCCAATTCTTCCCATTCCCATTGAAACTTTTCAAATCCCTCTCAAAATTGTAGAAATTCTCTTGAAGCTTTTAAAATTCTCTCTAGAATTTTCAAAATCCATGTCCACATCTTTACAATTTCACGTCAAAAAATGGCTAAAATTCCAGTTGAAATTTTTTCAAAGTCCCTGAAAAATTTTCCAATTTTTGTCCCAATTCTTCCCATTCCCATTGAAACTTTCCAAATCCCTCTCAAAATTGTTGAAATTCTCTTGAAGCTTTTAAAATTCTCTCTAGAATTTTCAAAATCCATGTCCACATGTTTACAATTTCACGTCAAAAAATGGCTAAAATTCCAGTTGAAATTTTTTCAAAGTCCCTGAAAAATTTTCCAATTTTTGTCCCAATTCTTCCCATTCCCATTGAAACTTTTCAAATCCCTCTCAAAATTGTTGAAATTCTGTTGAAGCTTTTAAAATTCTCTCTAGAATTTTCAAAATCCACTTCAACATGTTTACAATTTCACGTCAAAAAATGGCTAAAATTCCAGTTGAAATTTTTTCAAAGTCCCTTAAAAATTTTCCAATTTTTGTCCCAATTCTTCCCATTCCCATTGAAACTTTTCAGATCCCTCTCAAAATTGTAGAAATTCTCTTGAAGCTTTTAAAATTCTCTCTAGAATTTTCAAAATCCATGGCCACATGTTTACAATTTCACATTAAAAAATGGCTAAAATTCCAGTTGAAATTTTTTCAAAGTCCCTTCAAAATTTTCCAATTTTTGTCCCAATTCTTCCCATTCCCATTGAAACTTTTCAAATCCCTCTCAAAATTGTTGAAATTCTGTTGAAGCTTTAAAAATCTCTCTAGAATTTTCAAAATCCATGTCCACATGTTTACAATTTCACGTCAAAAAATGGCTAAAATTCCAGTTGAAATTTTTTCAAAGTCCCTTAAAAATTTTCCAATTTTTGTCCCAATTCTTCCCATTCCCATTGAAACTTTTCAAATCCCTCTCAAAATTGTTGAAATTCTCTTGAAGCTTTTAAAATTCTCTCTAGAATTTTCAAAATCCATGGCCACATGTTTACAATTTCACATAAAAAAATTGCTAAAGTTCCAGTTGAAATTTTTTCAAAGTCCCTTAAAAATTTTCCAATTTTTGTCCCAATTCTTCCCATTCCCATTGAAACTTTGCAAATCCCTCTCAAAATTGTTGAAATTCTCTTGAAGCTTTTAAAATTCTCTCTAGAATTTTCAAAATCCATGTCCACATGTTTACAATTTCACGTCAAAAAATGGCTAAAATTCCAGTTGAAATTTTTTCAAAGTCCCTTAAAAATTTTCCAATTTTTGTCCCAATTCTTCCCATTCCCATTGAAACTTTTTAAATC